>NW_020837994.1:6049710-6111701 GCF_003676395.1 Aethalodelphis obliquidens | reverse complement strand
CGGGCCTCTCACTGTTGTGTCCTCTCCCGTTGTAGAGCACAGGCTCCAGACGCGCAGGCTCAGCGGCCATGGCTCACGGGCCCAGCCGCTCCGTGGCATGTGGGATCTTCCCGGACCGGGGCACGAACCCGTGTCCCCTGCATCGGCAGGCAGACTCTCAACCACTGCGCCATCAGGGAAGCCCTTTTTGCATCCTTTTTAACTGCCTGAACACTCTGTTCTTTGGCAGCAAGGCATTGTGGAAAGACACAGACAAATAACTAAGCACGATGACAGGTCCCCCCTGGAGGACCGTCCAAGGTGCTGAGACCACAGAGTAGAGAGCACCTGACTCCATCTCATTTGCAGGTCCCAGTGCAAATCAACAATGCAGAGCCCCTTCCGTAAAAATTATTAAGAATTTGAAGACAGCAGTAGCAGACCATTAAACCAAGCGTAGGGCTCTTCTGAACATGAGCCCTGTACTACTGCCCACATTTCATGCCTGCACATCCAGCCCTGGCTAGGAAGGAGGATTTCCAAGTCAGGTGACACTTGAACAAGCCGGAGGGAAGGGTAGAACTTTGCTAGCAAAGCACGGTTAGGGGGGCCATCCTGGCAGAGGGAACAGCTGGTGCTAAGACACGGGGATGTGGGAGTTGAGTCGTGAGAGGGGATGTAGCAGGAGACGATGCAGGGGAGGTAAAAATAGGTGAGACCAGCCAGACTCTATAAATCACCAGGAGCCATGCCTGTTACCTGGAATTTATATCAATCTCAATCCCAGAGGGTCCGCATGACCCAAGACATCCTCATCTGACCTTTGCCCAACTCTCCCATGCAGCCTGATATTCCCACAATGCACTGGGATAGGTTAACCCTTCACTGTTAATGCGAAATCTGTACACAGGCCTCTTAATACCTCAAGCTCCTGGCTGCCCCAAACTAGCTACTACGATGAGGAAAGCTGTGAGACACGTTTCACACTCAGTGTCCCACAGATTTTCTGTGACTTTGAGTCATCAGCAGGCGCCGTGAATTTCAGTCTGCTCCTTCAGCATTTTCCAACTGTCCATGTTTTGCAGTTCCCTGCTTGTACAGGAAGTCACCTAAAGGCAGCCCTGTGACAAGTTGTTTCAACTCGTACATATGGCCTGCTCCTTCCAGCACAGTCTGCCCTTCTCCTTCCCAGCAAAAACCGAGTAGTTAACCCCCTTCCTCCCCCCGTGCTTTCTTGCTGCTTTTAACATCGCCTTCTCTGATAAATCATTCGGGATGTTGTGCTATCAACGGTGATGCCATAAACCCTTTCCACAGATCCATAAACGAGATCATGCTCTAAGGAGAGCATTAAGCAGCGATTTGGGAAGCATTTGAGGCTGTTTATTTGCCTGAAAATATAACAGCCAGGGAGGTGGTGGAGACACATGGGTTGAGTCTGAAAGTAGTACTTTTTTCCTCCTCTGAGCTGAGAGCACATCTCACATAGGTCATTCCAGCCCCAGGCTTCTGGTGCGTCCAGGCGGGAGGGATCAGACGGCCCCTGCTTCACAGCCCTCACTGTCATCAGGGGTAAACCGAGGCTCAGAAAGGCCAAGGGACTTGTCTGTGCTGCTACGGATAGCAAGTGGTGAGCTAACCTCCAAGCCAGATCTTTTACTCCTGAGATTTATTCGCTGCTGGGATAAATGGTTCCAACCTCTTTAGCTGGGTGTCTCTGAGCAAGTCTCTTGACTTCTCTGAGCCTCACTTTTCTCATCTGTGACTTGGGGATGCTAACCACCTTTTCCTCAAGATTGATAAGAGGATGCTATGAGAAGTATTATTCAGAGCCACCTAGGTCCATCCTTAACTGTGACCTTGGTAGGACTGTGGGCAGGTTGTATACCCTTTCTGAGCCTCAGTTTCCTGCTCTCTAAAATGAAGGCTGTTGCGAAAATTTAAACACCCGAATTTCAACAGTACCTGGAGCCTTGTAAGCACTATGTAAATGTTAGCTGTTCTCATTGTCATCATCATCCTCACTATTGTGTAAGTGCTTACTAGAGTAAGCAGACCTCTAGTAATTGTTTTTCCCCTTTTGTGTAGGCAGAGTTGCAGGGTGCCTAGAATAAGGGTTCTGGATGTAAACGAACATGAGTTTAAAATCTGGTTCTGCCATTGACTGCCAGTGTGATACTGGACAAGCTTCTCAACTTTCCCGAACCTTGCTTTCCCCATCCAAGAGGTAGGGTAGCACTAGTTACTTTGAAGAGCTGCTGTGAGGACTGCAAATAACTCACCTGTCATATTGTTTATGCTCACAGATTTATGATGGTGATTATATCTTTCTCGACTGCAATTTTGATTGATTTCAAAGTAAAATTCCTCCAGGCCAAGAGCCAAGTAGCCCTCCCCCTACCCTGCGTCTCTTGCTACAGGAGCGGTTGCCCAGAATTTAGGTAGTTTGCATCATGCAGCTGTACCTCGATAATTCCATGCAACGGAGGCATGATGAAAACACAACTAGCATGCACAGCCCAGGGATCTTGGTTAAGCCGATGACTAGAGCCTCTGCAGGTAAACACCGAGTGCAAACACTTACATTCAATTGCAGTCCTGGGATTTTACTGAGGTAGGAGGCTGCAGAAGATGGGAGGAAGGGGAGCCCGTTGGCTGTGCCTCTCCCAGTGGGCTCTGGGGCCAAGCTGCTCCACTGAATGTGGGTGACATTCCTTCTGCTCTGCTGGGACCCTCCATCATACTAGAAGGTAGGTGGGCAACGCATAGAGGGAGTGAGTGACCCTACAGGCCTCTTAATCACCAGGGAACCTCCACCCGGTGAGAACATCTTATCAGCCAACCGCATGCCCCATCGGGGTGCTCACCTAGTGTGGATTCAGGGACTAAGGTCGGGGCTTGAGGATGGGGCAGGTCGGGAGGCTGCTTGCTTAGCCTGGAATTTCCACTCTTCGAGCATACAGTAGAGAATGTGGTGGCCATCCTGGGCAAGATGTCTCTACTCACCTGCACCTTTGTGATACACAGATACAGTGTCCCACTCATATTAGCTATTTAGTTTGATTAAAGGAAAAGTTTGTTATCTGTTAGCACAGAGACACAAGACTTTAGATCAGGCTGCATGTTGCCGGCAGTCCCTAAGGTATGTCCAAAAGGGTCCATTCGGTGGAACAAAATTAAGCTGTAGATATTCGACTTTTTTTTTGCTTATAAAGATGGTGATTTTATGTGAATCTACTTCAGGTTTTAGTTGTTTGTTTAGTGCTGCCAAAGAAAGGAAGGTGCTATTCATTTAAACACTTCCTTGGTGTACTGTTGGTTCAGTTTAAGTCTCTGAATTCAGATGCATTAGCCAGCCCTTGTGAAATCTGCAACTGGGAGCAGCCCATCTCTTCTTTACTCTTACTTCACAGATCACAGTGCCCTGAGGGATAACGGAGGTTCACGAACCAGTAGGTATAGTGCATTTCTCATGATATCAGTGTAGCATCGTGGTTTAAGGAAAAGAGATCTGGAGTCAAACATTTCAACAGTGCCACTGACTATTCTGTGACTCTAGGTGAGTTACTTAAGCTTTCTGAGCCTCAGCTTCCTCAGCTCTATCATGGGATGATGTTAGTCCCATCTACCTGATGGGGTTTTCGTCAAGATATTATAGAAATGAGACAAGGCATACAAAACTCTCGTCACATGTTAGGCGCTGAAATGCCACCAGTGTCAGCAACGAAGCTGCTGCAGTCAGATATGCTTAAAGACTCAGGTAATTATATCCATGACAAATGGCCCCCCAGCCTCTGATCGTCCCCCCACCCCGCTATGGTAAAGGCCCCAAGGAATGGCAGAGCCCGCCAGCCTGGCTCACAAGCACCGATTGTTCCTTTTTCAGGGATGTTGTGAGCCAGTTATTAAACACAGCCATTACTTAAAAATCAAATCGTATAAATTTACACTTAAGTAAATTATATGAAAAAGGGAAAAATACTTGACATTCACCACTTCCTGATTATTTTAGTACATTCTACTTTGCTGCCGAGGTTATTTACATCCATTTTGTCTGTGTGATGGAAATATTCATGATAGTTGCAGTCCTTCATCCTCTCCCAACTCCACTTTTTTTTTTTTTTTTTAATATAAATTCGTTTTATTTATTTATTTATTTGGCTGTGTTGGGTCTTCGTTTCTGTGCGAGGGCTTTCTCTGGTTGCGGCGAGCAGGGGCCACTCTTCATCGCGGTGCGCGGGCCTCTCACTGTCGCGGCCTCTCCTGTTGCGGAGCACAGGCTCCAGATGCGCAGGCTCAGTAGTTGTGGCTCATGGGCCCAGGTGCTCCGCGGCATGCGGGATCCTCCCAGACCAGGGCTCGAACCCGTGTCCCCTGCATTGGCAGGCGGATTCTCAACCACTGCGCCACCAGGGAAGCCCACCAGCTCCACTTTCAATGGCTCCACTTGGAGAGCTTGAAATCGGCCACGGTAGGAGTATTTACACCACAGAAATCAGCAAATGCTACAAATCAGGCTTATTTGTTTGTCTCCTGGAGATCCAGTTAAATATTTATCAGCACACTTTGGGTAAAACTTACTAATAAAGTCAGCTGTTTCATCGTTGAACAAGTGCTGATGGTCAGAGAATTATTTATTATATTGAGCTCGAATGTGTTCCTTCTTGCTTGAATTCTACTTAGAATTTTTCAGTGATTTTTTTTTTTTTTTACTGGTAAAAATACTAGTTTTTTAACTGGTGAAAATACTATCAATAAATACCCCGGTCTAAGATGATGTCTTGGTGCCTTTCCACAGTACATGGAGCATGGGACACCCTGGAGAAATTATTGTTGTGTTAAGCTGTCTTTGTATTCAGATCAGGATTTTAAAACTGTCATTTCTCAGATGGGACTTTTCCCTCTAAGCATTTACCAGTTTTAGAAATGCTTGAATTGTGATGTTGAAGAAATCCAGCCTTGAAGCTGAAAGGTACTTACATATTCCCACTTTGAGTAAATGCTATTGGACTGTAAAATCATTGACTGAATAAAGGGAAAGCAGGTCTCATTTGGGGCCACTGTGGAAATCCAGTGCCCTTCCAGACATCCATCTCTGTGAGTGACCAGCCATGCACCCAGGACAGTTTCTTCAGTGCCAGACAAAACCAGACAGAAATGTCAGCCTGCTTAGCAGCAAGACCCAGAGAGTTGAAAGTGGCAAGTTGGTAAAATAACCAGGAGCCCTTGGGGAAGAAGCTTATTGGGAAAGACTGAGGCTTTTGAGACTGAGGCAGGAACAAGATGACACTTGGTCAACTTGGTTGGAGTTTGGGACTTGACATGCTGGAGTTCAGATTCTGGCTGTGTTGCTCTGATGAGCTGTGTGACCTTAGGCAGGTCACTAAACCTCTCTGAGCTTCCATTTTACCATCTCTGAAAATAGGGATTGTAACACGCATCCTATTATGTGTCAAGTGCATGAAATAAGATAAAGATGTGAAGGCTCCAGAACATAGTAAGTACTAGTAAGCTACTCTACTTACATCAAAAGTCATGCCAGCTCACTTAGGGTTTGAGGGACTTAAACTGCCCCTGAAGAGTCAGCTACTCTCTTTGCATCAAAAAGAATTTGTCTTTAGAGGCAGTAGATATATATTACTTTGTCATTTTTTTATTTGAAAAATAAACTAAAACTGTCCCTGTTGGCTTTATCGTAGCTCATTACGGAGGAGATCATGGTCTTAATCTGCCATTTTACAGAACAAACACAAGTGTCAGTACATGGAGTTGTGTCTTCCTTGGAGCTGAAACCATGTGCAGGTGTTAACAAACTTTTGTCCCACATCGTGACCTTCAGGCAGAATTTCCCTAAGTGAGAGTACTGAGCTCAGTGTTTTCTAAACTGTACTAGCCTGAGAGAAAATTATTTTAAAAGTCATTTTTGGTCATCTTCCATTAGACACCAGTTTCCTAGGCAAAATCAAATGTAGAACACTTTTTTTTGCGGTACGCAGGCCTCTCACTGCTGTGGCCTCTCCTGTTGCGGAGCACAGGCTCCGGACGCGCAGGCTCAGCGGCCATGGCTCACGGGCCCAGCCGCTCCGTGGCATGTGGGATCTTCCTGGACCGGGGCATGAACCCGTGTCCCCTGCAATGGCAGGTGGACTCTCAACCACTGCACCACCAGGGAAGCCCTGTAGAACACTTTTGTATAAATGAAAGAACAGGCTCGTGGCAAGAGGTTAATAACTCCCATTGCCCGGTTCTGAAAGGAAGAAAAATCACGGTGTCACTTCTACTCTTGACATTTTGTTTTCTGTCACCCCTTGAAGCAAACAAAATGTCTTTGCATTTTAAAGAGGCCTCCATTTCGTTCCCTCCAAAGTTCTTTAGAGCTGTGTCTCTGATTGTTTTGGTTGATGGTGAGCAGTGGCAAAGCTAAAACACCTAGCAGGGGGGAGGAGGAACCACTGACTTCAAGTCATGGGCCCTCTCCACCCTTTGCCCCCCACCAGCTTCCCTGGAGCTGGTAGGAGGAAACCATCGGAAATGTGAGGGATTTCTCAAGTAAAACAACTGCGTGCCTTAAGAAATAGAAACTGACTGTAAAATTTGTTCTAAGGGTGGTATAAAATTTTGCAAAATGTCATTGAGAAAAAAAAAAAAGGAAGGAAGGAAGGAAGGAAGAAAGAAAAAGAAAAAGGAAGGGAGAAAGCCAAAAGCACTTTAAAGAAGTAACTCTACAGACATTAACACTCAAATCTGGTCTCCTCTGCCTTTTTTTTTTTTTCTATTTTTTTACTTTCTCCACTGTTCTCTCAGCATCTACCTCTTCAGCAGGTCCAGTCTCTGTCTCATTCTCATTCTCTTCCTCTGTCGATCTATACCCTGTTTTTTGTTTTTTTTTTTTGCGGTACGCGGGCCTCTCACTGTTGTGGCCTCTCCCGTTGCGAAGCACAGGCTCCGGATGCGCAGGCTCAGCGGCCATGGCTCACGGGCCCAGCTGCTCCGCGGCATGTGGGATCTTCCCGGACCGGGGCACGAACCGGTGTCCCCTGCATCGGCAGGCGGACTCTCAACCACTGTGCCACCAGGGAAGCCCTATACCCTGTTTTTATCCCACTGTCTGTGTCCTCTCATCTGGCTCAGAATCCTAGAAGGTATTAGATAAAAAATCATCAGTGCTCCGGGATTAGGAAAAACAAGCAGGGTCCTTCAGACATTGTTTAAAAATGCAGCTCATAGGAATAGACACTTCTTGGACCCTGCTCAGTATACCCATACATGTAATAACAAAACTTGCTCTTAGATGTGAAGAAAGCTGACATTTTTTTATTCTTTTCTATACCATTCCATTTTTTTCTTTGAAAATGCTGTTTCCAAAGCATTAAATTCATTTCTTTACTTACACCAGCTAGGGATGTGATAAGTGACAGATTCTGATTCTGTAGGCCTGGGGCAGGGCCCATGATCCTGCATTTCTAATAAGCTCCCAGGTGGCACTGATGCTGCCTGTCTACAGACCACACACACACCTGGAACAGCCTGGTTCTTCAGCATAGGGACTGTTCAGCACCATGGACAGGAGGCCTTCCCAACAAACCAACCAACCTTTGAGTCACCCTAAGTGTTTGGTCTCTCTGCAAGGCTTGTGACGCTGTTGATGCGGAAGCAGAGGAACTTCCCAGAGGCTGCCTGACCAGACAGAAGTGCTCTCTCCTTTCTGTCTCTCTCCCTGAGTGGTGAAACTCTTGGACCAAGGCCCCAGCTAAGCACTGGGGCACAGAGCACAGGGCTGGGGTCCCCTGAGGAGCTCTGCACATGGGAAATAGTCCAACTTATCTCACTTTCCTCCTGCTGCCCTGGTTTGCTCCAGGCCCTGCCTGGTGGCTCACTGCAGCTCTGCCTTTATTTAAGGTCGTGCAGAAAAGTCTCAGAATGCCCTTCTCTCAGATCCTCCTTCTGATGAAGCCCTACTCCCACACTACTACTCAGCTTAAGTGATAGGGGATTACCTTTGCCTTTGTCTGTGTTCCTGTCACTCTTTGCATATAACTCTGTTGGAGCCCTAAGCATATATTATTA
Source organism: Aethalodelphis obliquidens (assembly GCF_003676395.1). NCBI lineage: Eukaryota > Metazoa > Chordata > Mammalia > Artiodactyla > Delphinidae > Aethalodelphis > Aethalodelphis obliquidens. The sequence continues at coordinate 6,103,655 of NW_020837994.1, read as the reverse complement.
AACCATCTATGTGCTCCTATCTTCCCCCTAAGAGGCCAGTCTTTCTTGGCCCTGGACACATTGGAAGGATGTCGGGAGCTTCTGCAAAATACTGATGCCCAGGTCTCACCCCAGACCAATTAAGTCAGAATCTCTGGGTATGGAACCTGGGCAGATTATATATATATATATTTTCTGAATGACTGTGATGTGTAGCTGGGGCCGAGAATCACTGCATTAGTCTGTGAGCTCCATGAGGGTACAGATCAAGTCTTATTCACCTCTTCTTCCCCTCCCCCTTTGCTATACTCCCCCGCCTTCTCCTTCTCTTCTTTCTTCTTCTCTCTTTCAGCACCCAGCACAATGCCCTAGGCTGCTATTAAGTGTCTAGTGAATCAGTAACTAGCTTAAGTTTCTTTAGCACCTGCTGTAGGCCAGGAACTAAAGGCTAGTGTTTTCCCCTGCATTACCTCACTGGTACTCACCACAGCCGTGTAAGGTAGACCTTACTGATCCTAGTTGGCACTGGAAGGAGCTGAGGCTTAGAAAGTTTAAATCACTTAGCCAAGGTCACAGAGCAAGTGGCAGAGCCAGGGTCTGAGCTTGATCCAGGGGTGTGCTGGGGCAACTTGGGACTGGTACCACCAGGCTTCTCAGGCTTGGGCTCCAGCATCTCTGAAGGGAGACCAAAAACCACAGGTGAATACGATGATTTCTCTTCACCATCAATTTTTCTAGAGTTTTAGGGGAAATATTGAATTCTTATTACTATTATGATGCTATTAATTTTTAAAATAATAGAACACGTTATTAAGTGCCTCCTGTTTGCCAGGTGCTGTGCTTAGTGCTTTATTTCCATCACCTCCATATCCACCTGAGCTTCATGCTTGGTACTATGAGGCAGGCATTATTATTCCTGTTTTGCAGATGAGAATACTGAGGCTGAGAGAGATTAAGTGGCTCTTCCAAGATCACACAGTCTGAAAGTGACGAGTCAGATTCAAACCCAGGCTTTCCTGACTGCAAAGCCAGTTCTCCTTAACCGCTCTGTCCATTCTGCATTTGCAAACCACTCTCGGCAGGATTATCTCATTAGATTCTCAGAGCCCCACAGGGAGATGAATGGCACGATTGGAAGAAGGGCTCAGGTTGCAAAGGGGAGGATGGATGACCTCGGGGATTGGCCACCTGGAGAAGGGAGCATACGTGGGATCTCCCCAGACCAGAAGGGCTGCACACTCAAAGGGGAAGTAGCTCAGCCTTGACCCCCTTCCTCAGAGTTCCCAGCGAACTCTGGTAACCCTCCCAAGACAGTGGGGGAGGCAAGTCCAAGGCAGGACCATCACTCTGCCTGATTGTGAGGGAGACAGAGCAGCCTCTGTTGTTGCCACTGGAGCTCCGCAATGATGGATGGAGGGCTGTTTGTCGAGCCTGAAGCCATCATTCATGGAGGACAATGGCCCATTGGGACCCAACACATTTGGAGAAGAGCATGAAGCAGACAGCAGCGGGATTATGTGAAACAAAGCCAAAGGAAATTTGTTAGGAGTCTGATTTCTAGAGCCTTGAAATCGGCAGCAATGGAGCTCTTTCTGTACTAGAGTTATTAGCACAAATGTATTTAGAGCTGAGGCAAGTTCGATGGCTTCCTGGTGTCCATTACCAGCAAACATTGGAGACGATTATGTAGGATTTAGCAGAGGATTATCCATTTGGAAAACATTACATGGGATATATTTTGGTAGGGAGGAAGGGCCTAATACATGGAATTTACTGTGCTTTGTGGTGAAGAACTGGGGTGGGGAGACCTGGACCAGTAGCTTCAGATTCATCAACTGGCATTTTCTTTGTCTGTCTGGAACCCTGGTCTGGGAATAAATAAGCCAAAGGATTAATTTTACTTGGCTTTGGAATCATATTCTGTAACACTGGAAAACCCCGCATTTTGTAATCTGTGGAAAGGTCAACACTGCATGTATGAACAGGGGCTTAAGGTTATAAAAACAACCAAAGTCAGAGAAGTATGATGTAGGTCTACTTCCTTGCCTTCTAGTTTGGGTCGGGGACCATCACCAGTCACACAGACTTACCATTTCTGACAGTGACTAAGGATGGGGCCTTCTGGAAAACAAACCGAGTGTGTGGAAGCCTGAATGAATGTAGAAATAGGTGGGCAGCCAGTCCCGGTGGTAACAAAGCATATAGCCTCTAAGTCTAGCCGTGCTGCTAAGAATGAATTTGCTTGCTCCCACTCTGTGGTTGGTGCATCTCATTAAGAGAAGCAGAACAGCCCACTTCAGAATATGCTTGTGGCAGGCTTGGCAGGGATTGTATCCACTCTGACAGGTGCTCATCCCATCTTGTGTCTCACCATGCCTGGTGGCAGCCTTCCAACCGGGGGCGTTGGGAGCATTTGCTAATTGAGCCCGTGCTGCCTGCCTCGTTCTCTGCTAGACACTGGGAACGTACAGATGAATGCATTTGGGGGAGGGTCTGCATTGGCCTTGCCTTAGAGGAGCTCTCCTTCTTTGGGAGAGTATGTAGAGACCTTGAAAGATCTCATTTAGGGCCCTGCAGCAAGTAAAACAGTCGCCAGGAAGAAAAGACAAACGACGCTGCTTCTCTGAGCATCGTGGGATTCTGAGGAGAGAGAGAGGCAGCAAGAGTTTAAATTGCAAAGGAATGCTTCTCACAGGCGGTGGGGAGAGAAGGAAGGGTTTAGACTGTTCCAGAAGAGGAAGAACATAAGCAAAGGTGCAGTGGCAGGAATGGGCCGAACATGTCTAGAGAAGGGTGAGCCCACCTGGATGGAGGCCCCCAAGTGCATGCTGGGAGGGGATGCACAGGAGGAAACAGAGAGCCCAGGAGGGAAAGCCCAAGTGTTGGGCTTTAGTCTTCAAGCCAGAGAGTGGCAGATGAATCTGATTTCACTCTGAAGAGTTTTTATGGGCTCGTAAAAAACTATGTATTGTGGGCTTGTAAAATACTAGCCCAATCGACAAAGTAGGAGTAACAAGGTCAAATAGAGGTGAAGCCTGTGGAAATAAATAGCACATCCACTGTACTGGTTCGCCTCCGTGTCTCAGCTGCCCCTGGCACTCAGGACCAGCAACTCTGAAGTGAAAGCGGTGGGAAACGGGAGACCAGCCTGCAACGTGTCAGATACTGTGCTGGCCACTTGCCCGGCATCCTGCACTTACTCATCGTCGCTGAACTCCTGTGAGGTCTGGGCATAGAAACTGACTCAGAGAGGTTAGTTGGGTTTGAGATTTCAGTATCTTACTCCAAGCCTCTTCCTCAAACATTTATGACACAAGGGAATGCAATGTACTGGTTACTGTTGGATGCAGGATCTTGTCCACTTAGAAGCTGGAAATGCCCGGTGTATGCACTGAGCAATCAGAATGGTTTCCGTGACATTCACAAACCCCTTTTCACGCCCCATCTTACTGCTACTTGAGTTATTACTAGTAGGCTGATGAAGGAATGTGTGAACCTGAGGACTTCTGTCTCAGAGTAGGTACCCTTGAAACCAAAGTTTTCTGGGGGTAATCCACAAATGTAAATAATACTTTAAAAATAAAATCTAAAGAGAGCTGAACAGAACCCTCTCCCTCCTATCCACTCCATGGCTGTAGTTATTGCCTGGGGTTGGGAGGGGGGAAGGGTGGGAAGGGGATTGGGCTTCTTCTGCCTTATGCATTTTATTCTTCACACCCTCCCCCTCACAAGAGGACCAGAGAGACCCCCCACATTGACCCCACTCCTCCCAAGCCCCCAGACCTGTGGCAGTGGCAGGTCTGGAATAGCAGGCCTGGGGGTGGAGGTGGGGAAATGATTTATTCAAAGCTCCAGTCCCTGTATGAGATAAGCCATGGTTAGAACAGGCAGGATGAGGACTCCATTGTTAATGATAGTGATGACTTTGATAGAATGGGAGGAACTCGAGTGGGATGGATTGCCTTCCATCCTGCCTTCTCTCCTTCCTGTCATGGGTGGACCTTGCTTTCCTCATTCCACACCTGCAAGATAGGTGTATCACCTACTTCTAAAGCTCCTGGGAGTTAAGTGAGGCCATGTGGGAAAGCAGCCATCATGGAGCCTGGCACATGTTGAATCCGGAAGTAATTGGTTTGCATCTCTTTTGTTCACAAGAGGGATTATCAAAGTCACGGCGTACTTTTCCTCACCTGCATTTTGGCTGGTCTTTGATGTTATAGACCAAAGTCTCTATATTACCTTAAGCTTGGGATCATTTGGCATGTTAACTCGATATCAAGGTGGTGTTTGATGAGCTTTCCCGTAATAATCTGTGTTTGCAACGTCCTTCTCCCTCTGCAAGAGGGTCTTACGTTGTTCAATGCTTCACTCAGCGGAGGTTTGGAAAGCATTTCCCATATGCCCGGTCCTGTGCTGGGTTCTCGGTAGACAGAGCTGGATAAGGCAGGGTCCTGCCCTCAGGAGCTCCCAGCTGGCTGGAGGGGCAGACGCCTACACCAACAGCGACAATCCTGTGTGCATGTGCTGTGGTTGATGAAGGCGTGGAGGAAGGAGTGAGGGCAGGTTCCCAAGGACAAACTCAAGCTGCCCTTGAAGGTCAAGTCAGAGACGGCCAGATGAAGGAGGGAACAGCAGGGGGCGGGCAGCAGCGCTGGGCAGGAGAGAATACGACACACTCAGGAAACTGTGTGTGGCTCTGTTAGAGTCTTCAGATGACAAAGCTGATGCTATGAGAAATCAGAAGTGTTCACATAAGGAATGTGACCCTTGGCAAGTCTTTTCCCATTTCTGGGCCTGTTTCCCCATCCTCTGAACAAAGGTCCCTTCCAGCCCAGATGATCCACGTTTCTCTAAGTCTGTGGCTCACAGCCTGCAAATTAGCATGAAGCAGACTTGGATCTCCATCTCTTTATCTTATTTTCCTATTTCTATTTGGAAGCCTGTTTCTTCGTCTATTAGAACTGCCTGCATTACCTGCCCTGGAAGCATCTCTGTTTACCTTGATGTGCTGTGAGCACGATCCAAGTTTATGAATAAAACAAAGCCTCATAGCGAGCGGAGGGGAGTACAATTTTAGGACCAGCTGTCTCCACTGGGGAGGCCCCGGTTGCCCTGACAAGAATTCTTATCCCATATGGGCACCACCTGACTTCCAAAGCCAGGTTGGGGCGAGGACCCTGTTGCTTGTATGGGAAGCACTGACCTGTTTCATCTCCTTTCCCAGGCTGTGAAACCTGTACCCCCCAGAGGCTGCAAACTGAGCCTATAGACATGTTTTTGGGCTCTCATCCTGTTTTAATTATAAAGATGTTTAAGATAAAAATCAGGACATTTTGCCAAGAATATGGATTTCTGCCATCTCTTAGAAAATCAGTTTTGGCAACACTAGGCCCACCTTCCTGGGTGGCATCCTCCCCTGGTACCGAATGGTGGCTGCCCCTTTCAGATGGGCGTGAGTTCTTGGCTTTGCCACAGTCCCTGCCCCTCCTTATTACCTTACCCCTATAAGCATTTGGGGTTGCCACCACGGACCTGCCCACTTACTGAAACCCAAAGTTCATACCCTTTAATTTTCTGTGAGGCGATGTATAATACGTACTCCTATGTCACTGATCTACACAAGTACAGAGCACTGTCCAGGTATCAAGTCCCTTTCCTATTCATTTTCTCATTCTATCCTCACAGCACCCTGCAGAGGGGGGTGTGCTTGTTCCCATTTCACTGATGAGGAAACCAAGGCTCAGGGAATCGTAGGGATGGTCCTGTGTTACGTGTTCGGAAAATCCTGCATGCGGAGATGGCTCTACCAAGTGGGCGGAGCTTGGCTGGGAGACAGCAGGAGGCTGTGCTGAGTCTGCTTTTAACTCTAACTTGCTGGGTAGCTCTGTACAGCTCTCAGCCCCTCTAGGGGCTCCAGCCACCTCCTCTGTAAAGTCAGGTCATGGCCCTAAAGTAGAGGTTCTTAATGTGAACACATGGCTGGGAAAAAAGTTAGCATTTTCTCCCATTGTGAATATAGGCAGTAAACCACAATGGCATTTGAAGTCTCTGGGACTTTGTTACCAGGAGGAATCAGACATTTTTGTATCCCATCACAGTTGTTAGAGGTACTTCAAAATATCATTTACGTTCATTATTACTCCCAGGTTATGAGAGTTATTAGACCTGCCACTAGAGTTTGTTATAAATCTTGACTTTAAAGAGGAATAAAAATATTACCGTACCAGAAATTTATCAGTTTAACATTTCAGTAACCATCTTAATATAATTGGTTTCCATTGTAAGCCTATGGATTTTATTTTATGCATTTGGAAACATTTTTCTGAGAAAGGGTCTCTAAGCTTCAGGAGACTGCCAAAGGGCTCCAAGAGACAAAAAGGCCGAGATCCACGTCCCAGGTGATCTCTAGGCCACCTGAACACCTGGACTCCAGGATCCAAGGGTATCAGGCCTGGGGCCACCCATTCAGCACGCAGCCTTGACTTCTGCCGTCCTCCCAGCCTCCTCTCCTTCCACACCTGTAGAGGCTTCAGGGTCAATTTCCTAGGCCCTGTGCAGCCTGGTTGATGTTCAGTTACATCAGACCAACGTCTCCCAATTTGTTGGTGGCCGAGGACGTCAGACAAGCCTGGGATGGGGCGGGAGGAGAGGGGATGGAGGCTTCCTGCAACGCCCACCGCCCCACCCCAACCCCCACCCCGCCATGGGCCTGGGCTCCCCCTTGTGTCCTGCGTGGAAGGCGCTGTGCTACTCCAGCCCTAACTCTCCATACCCCCATGGTTTCCATCCCCCTCACTCTGATTCTTCCCTGAGGCTCCCGTGCAGAAATCCCAGATCTGGGGAACCTGGGCACTTCTTGTTTTGCAGGGAAGGAAGCCAAGATGTAGAGGACAAATGCCTGGCCGAGGGTCACACGGCTTGTCAGGGTCGGAGGAGGGATGGGACATCCAGGGTGAGTCCCATGTCCTGGAACAACATGACCTGGTTCTCAGCTTGCCAAGGGGCTTCCTTTACCATGAAAAGCATCTTCAGTGAGTCCTTTCCTACACTTTTACTCAATCTTTTGCTTCGGAGAGCTCATCTTCTGTTCTTTTCCTTCCCTCCTGCCTTCCTTTTTAGTCCTTCTTTCTTATTTATTTATTTATTTATTTATTTTTCAAGTTCTGTCCTAAGAGTTCAGTCTCGTCCCTTAGAGAGCTGCATCACTGAGTTTTCAGACCCCTCCCATACCTTGGATGAAGGGAGATAAATTGACTGGCTCATTCCTGAGATCTCTACAGTAACCGTTAGAATTTACATTTCAGCATTGACCCTGGAGACAAAGTCCGAGTTTACGGCCTCATCATATTGATTATTCTTTCATCAAATATTGATTGAGCGCTCTGCGTCAGGAACCAGGCTGAGCAACCGGCTAGATAAGATGGCCCAGTCCCTGCCCTCAAGGGGCTTCTATTCAAGACAGACGTTGAACAGCTAGTTCAGGCAGGCTGAGTGTATCAGAAGAAAGGTAGTGGGGTCATAGGAGGAGCTGACTGACTGGTGTTAGTCAGCAAAGACTTTTCAAAGTAGATGGCTTTTTAGCTAAAACACAGAAGGTTGATGACAGTGAGCTGGGAAAATTCTGGAAATCAGGATAGCATGTGCAAAGGCCCTGAGACAGGGAGAAGTGTGTTTTGATGGAGGAAATAGAGGAGAATGAGGAGAACAGATGGTGGCATTAGAGGAATAGATAAGACTCAGAGAGGAAGACCTTGTAAATTAGGGGAGGCTCTGAACGTGTCTTGAGGATGGTGGGAAGCCACAGAATTTTCAACAGAAGGAAGACATGATCAGATGCACATTTTAAGACCATGCTTGGTACAGGAGAAGAATCAGAGGGAGTGAGAGGTGAGACAGGGTGACTCGCTAAGAGAGTCTTGCAGTAGCAACCATGAGAGAAGATAGCTTTGGGACTAAGGCGTTGCCTGATTGATAAGGGCCTGGGCTGGGCTTGAGAGCTCTTTATGAGATGGATAAAGTGACTAAGGAACAGGAAAAAGTCAAGCCCAGAAAGACTACCTTCCTCCTCTCTCCCCAGTGTCTGTACGTAGCGGAGACCATGACCTCACTGCTGCAGGACAGGTAGCCCCCTTCCCTCCCCTCTCCTCACCTGCCTCACCTCAGCTGCTGAACGCACCTTGGTGTTCGGTTGTATCCGCCCAGCTTCTTTCATTGCTTGGTCCCTGAAGTTATTGGAAAAGCTGAGCAGATACAGCCAGAAAGGTGGAGGAAGCAGCACTTCTTATTCATTTAATTCATTATATCACTTAGGCCTTCTCTACTGAGCCTGGACATGGTAAAGCAAACTTCTGTGCTTCCTGCCCTCCCAGAGTTCATGCCTCAAATAGTCACCCAAATAAATACATAACCATGAACTGTGAGAAGTACAGGATCAAGAGCGGAGGTGGCCTTCAAAATATTTAACAACCGGGACTGCAGGTGCACAGGCCAGTCAGAAACGGCTTCTGCCATAATGCCCAGGCGGGGCCCGGGAGCCTTCCACTTGCCACACATGCCTTATCCTCTGGCTTGTGGCAAGGGCTGGAGGACCCTGGGGAGGAGCTGAGGTCGTGCTGGGCAGTATCTCAGGGCTCAGGGCAGTGACTACGTAGCAACTGATGTGGAAGCGTTTCCATGTCTCAGGCACAACTGTCCTGGTATGTACCTACTGATTGAGATGGGGGTCTGGGAAGACTTCCTGGAAGAAGTGACGTTTGAGCTAAGATCTGAAGGCAGGCCCTGCAAAGCCGGGAGCAGAGCTGGAAGAAACAACCTGTGTAAATGCTCTGAAGCAGGCCACACAGTGTGGTGTTTGAGGACGTAAAAGGGGCGGGGCGGGGCGTGTGGTCAGAGGCAGCAGAGCTACTACAGCAGGAGCCAGGCTCTCTGGGCCCTGGAGCCAGGGAAGGGCTCGCATGCTGGGAGACTGGTTGGGAGGCCATTGCAGAAGCTCAGGTGAGAGCTGGCTGTGGCCTGGACTTGGGTAGTGGAGGCGGAGGTGGTGAGAAGTGGATAGGACAGGGAGAGTGAGAACCAGCAGGGTTTGATGAGGGGTTCATATGGGGGTGAAACAAAGGGGAGGCGTATTGAGAGGTGGCCTAGGTTTCCAGCGTGTGCTGGTGGAGAGTGCATCACTCACTGAGATGGGCCAGCAGAAGAGGCCCCTTTGGAGGTAGAGACTGCGCCGTGGACGTGTTGAGTTTGAACATGGCAGGTGGGGCTGAGCACTGAGGTGTGTGTGTCTAGTTCCCGCTCTGTACAACCAAGGCAGATCGCTTTGCCTCTCTGAGCCTCCATTCCCTCAACTATAAGACCCGGGAAGTAAAGCCTGCTTTATAGGGTGGTTGTAAAGCTTATTAGAAACACATCATGAAGCACCTCCCAAGTTGTAAGCTGGCAGTGACCATAGGCGGTCACTGGTAGCAGTTGATTTTAATTAAACATATATGCTCAGGAATCTTATAAGATCCTATTACAAAGGGGCACATATGGTTCCCTTTCTCCTTTGTGAAATACAATTTGGAGTCCATGACAACGGTGGTCATGACGATGGTGAAGGCGGTGGTGGTGATGTTGATGATCCTGTCTCCTCGGCTGTTTGAAGCCAAGGTATCAGGCATCTGTCTCCCTCATGTAGGGAGCTGGTGTTGTGCAGAGGAAGGACCACTGGGCTCAGGTTCACATATTTAGCTCTGTTCCTGCCTGAGCAGCCTCGGCAGTCATGTAATCTCTCTCAACCTTAGTTTCTTCCCATGTAAAAGGGGGACGGTGACAATATGTCCCTCCCAGGATGGTTATAACATTCAAACCAAATGACTTGTGTAGAGTTAATGGAATGCACATTGCCAGATGCAGAGTGGTGTTTAATAAAAGTTACTGCTTTTGCTGTTCCTTACGTGACCCTCGTTCTTGTGCCTCGGGGAAGAAAGTAGAAAGTGACCTCAGGCCCCTCCCAGCGGGACCTCAGCCCCCCCTGGTCTTTGCCTCCTGTCACCTCCTCTTCTCCCGCTGTGGTTCAGCTGTAGAAAGCAACGCTACTTCCTCCTCACGTGCCCTCCCTCAGCCTGGAATGAATGCTCTTTTCTCACCCCTTGCCTGTCAGATGCCTTCTTTGTCTCCAGGGCCCAGGCAAGTGACACCTCTTGCATGGAGCTTTTCTGATGCCGCCAAGGAGGGTTCACGGCTCCATCTCTCTTATCCCCACAGCACTGTCACTCGGCCCTGAACACATCCAGTGCTCAGCCTTGGGTCACAGCGCAGACCTGTGTCCTTGACTGTAAACCTCTTGGGCCCATGACCTTTTCTGTTACAACCTCATATGAGCTTCAAAACTGAGCATGGGTCCACACACAAAAATCATCTAACTGGATGGAATTGAATTAATTTGAGTGATGGAGGCTGGGGCAGCGGCCCCGTCACCCTGTCAGTGGCTCCAGGCAAGGGCTGTGAGACAGCCCTGTAGCCGAGCAGGTGCTGTCCCAGGCATGTCAGAAAGGAACGGGTTGTCTTAGGCAGATGGTTTTGTAGTTGACGCCAAAAGGACCCTTCTCAGAGCAGCAATGGAGCAGCCGTGCCCACAGCCTCTGGTATCTGGGTCATTGCAGTCAGGCTGCTATGAGGAGCTGGGCACGGGCAACTAGCAGCCTGTCGAACAAAGTGAGGGACCCTTCCCTTGAGCCTGGATCAGCCTCAGCTCCGTGGCTCTCCCTGCCCCAGGCTCACCCCTCCAGTCCAGCCTCACTGCAGGCAGTAATTAGTCTCAAGGACAAAGCTGGCCTATGATTGCCCAGCTTAAAACCCTCTGATGGATGAACCTGTTGCTAGAACCTGGCCCAGGAGGCCTTCCAGGCTCCAGCCCTGTGTCCTTCACAGCATCCCTGCTGTCAGAGTGTCCACTGTTCCTCCTGCTGCTCTCATTTCTCAGGACAGGTCTGCATTTCATACTTCGTGCCGTGGACCTTTTTCTTTTGAAAACACTGTGCTCACTTGAAGTCTTGCTCGGAGCCTGCTTTACCCAGTCCCACTGTGGTAGAACTGACCCCTTCCGGGCTGGATCTCCCTGTGGACCACAGACTGCCGCATTCTAACTGTAACACTGTGTACCTTTTAGTGCAGGGAGCATGTCACATGGACCATCATTAGTAGTGGACTTTATTTTTATTTTTGGCTGTGCCACGTGGCTTGTGGGATCCTAGTTCCCCGACCAGGGATCGAACCCGGGCCCTCAGCAGTGAAAGCTTGGAGTCCTAACCACTGGACCACCAGGAAATTCCAGTAGTGGACTTTATAAAGCAGTGCGTGCTGTTCAGGACTGACATGCAGGCCCCAGCTAAGTGGTTGAGAAATGCCATTCCTTAGAATTCTTACAACAGCCCTGGAAGGTTGGGATAAGGATCTCCCTTTGCAGATGAGGAAGGTGAGGCTCAGAGAGGTTAATTAACTTTCTCTGTGTCACACAGCTCATCTGAGTCAGAGCTGGGATTCAAACATGGGTCAGGTCCCTGCTTTCTCCGTTTTCCTAGCCACCAGTTCCAGTCTGGGTCTGACACACAGAGGAAGCAGCCAGCAATTGCTTGCTGATGGAAGGGTGAGCACGCGGCTGCCGGGTGGAAAAGTTGATGTGTCAAGGAGAGCTGACTTCCTTGGTTTTTAAAAATTAGAAAGGCTCTCTCCCATGGTTCTGTGGGCGTGGTTGAAAAGAAGTGATCGTGTCATGTAACATTTTAGATTGTAATTGGACTATCCACATTTTTAGGCAAATAATAAAAGCATCATTATCTCTGCTCTACAACATGGAAAACTACGTCACTCTGGAAGCAACTTCATGTCATGTCCCCAGCTGGGAGCAGCTGAGGTGAGGGTGCCCAGAGGAGGACACAGCTGGTCTTTGGAAGGCCAGTTAAGGGTTTTCTTCTTCACCCTGCCAAGCCATGGTGGGTTGTTAGGTTGTGTAGGCCAAGGCCCTGTGGCTAGAGTCCAGTTTTCTCTCCCGAATTGCTTCATGCCTAAAATGCTTCCCTTTTGTGATTTCCCACCAAAAAATGAAGTCTAACCAAGAGGGAGTGAAGAAGGACAGAAACTTTGAAATACCCAGAAGAAAGCTAAAGTGAGCATGTTTTGAGGCTCTAATAAGCAGCAAAAGTCCAGGAAAAACAAATCAATGCACAGGGCTTCCCTGGTGGTGCAGTGGTTGTGAATCCGCCTGTGAATGCAGGGGACATGGGTTCGATCCCTGGTCTGGGAAGATCCCACATGCCGCGGAGCAACTAAGCCCCATGCGTCACAACTACTGAGCCTGCGTGCCTAGAGCCCGTGCTCCACAACAAGAGAAGCCACTGCCATGAGAAGCCCGCATACCGTAACGAAGAGTAGCCCCCGCTCACCGCAACTGGAGAAACCCTGCGTGCAGCAGAGAAGATCCAACACAGGCAAAACTAAAAAAAAAATTAAAATCCATGCACAGCCATGATGAGGTTGAAAATGACAGACCATGGTCCTCGGGGGAGAGCTCCTCCTCGCTCAGACGTCTGGCAGCAACACGACCAGCTTAGCTTGGATCAACAGCCTCCACAACTGAAGAGGAGATACTTAAAGCTCAAGAAGCACCTCTGAGCTGAGGGTCATGGGACCTCATAAGCAGGAGCAGCAGGGACTCCCAGAAAGGTGGCGTGACCCTGAGCCTTCTCCAGCCTTGCTTGACTGAGCCACGGATGTCCTTTCCCTTGCAGGTCCTGACCCACTCAGGCCTAGAGTCCAGCTGGATGTAGTAGGAATCTCAGGGGAAAACCCCAGCCCTCCTAATCGGTAGGGCCTGGAAGTTCAGTGCACTTTTTGCAGCCAGAGCTCCTAGGGCTAACTGTGGACACCCATGGTCCTATGCCATCCCCACTATAATGGCCCAGCACACAACACTGGCCTTCTGCCCCGGTTTCCTCTTCTTGTCCGTGGTTCCAACCTGGGACTGGATGACTCTTCTGAAGCTCAGTGAACTTGGCTGCCAGACCTAAACCGCATCTTTGTCACCCCAGGTGTCTGGGGACCTATATGAGTGGGCAGGCACCCATCGTTAATAAAAATGAATAATTATTAACAACTAAGAATTCTGGTAATTCATTAAATAACAATTGTTATGGTTAATCATCTAGTGGTTTAGAGCATGACTTCCAGGCCAAACTGCCTGAGTTCAAAATCCTGGCTTCACTATTCATTGTATGACTTTGGGCAATTTTATTAGCCTCTTAATACTGAAGTTTCTGTCTATTAAATGAGAAAAATAATAGTTCCTACTTCACAGCATTGTTTATGAGGATTAAATGAGTTAATATTGTAAAGTGTTTAGGACAAAGCCTAGCACATGATAAGTACTACACTGTTAACTAAAATTACAATAGTAGCAGTAATAATAATATTCACCAAAAATTTGTTGAGCCTTTGCTAGGTGATAGGCACATGAGCATTGCAGCAACCCAAAATGTGGGTCCTTTTTACTATCCCTGCATTTTAGATAAAAACACAGAGGCATGGGAAGGTGAAGGATACAGCCCAAGGTCACCCAGCTGGGAGGGAATAGAGCCAGAGGTCAAAGCCAGACTCTGATTCCAGAGCCAATGCTTCTGAACAACATTTAACAAGGACTTACTGAGCCCTAGTAGGTGTCCCAGTCATTCTTCTTTGGATCTTTAGATGGAGAAGGACACTTCAGATAGAGAGATGTTCATAGGAAAGGAATCTTCGAGCAGCAACTAGAGGAGTGGTCAGATGGGGCTTCAGACATTGGTGGGACTGAGACTGTGGCATCTTGGTCTTGTCTTACCAACTGAAACACAATCTCCCCCAGGGCAGGAGACAAGCTTTTCTTCTTCTTCTGTACCTCCCTTAGAATGGATGGACATCTGAGCCCTCCACAATAGACCCCAGCAAATCCTTGATCTACAGCTACCCCGCCCAGGAAATCAGTGGCTAGAGTTGACCAGAGTGAGTCCATCCACACTTTACATGCAACTGATCGTTATAACCAGTGTTGTGCTCCATGATTAACTTGAGAAGAGTCCAGATTAAGCCAGGGAAATGGTGCCTCCACAGCCTGGCCTGATCTCAGACTTGCATCGCAGAGATCCTGTAAGAAAGGGGAGAGGGGGTACAGTTCCACCAAATTCAGTGCACGGAATGCTGAGCTGAGAACAAGGTGGACTTAGGGAGCAGGGCAGAGATGTAGCTACAGGAGAGCCAAGGCTCTCTGACCCGTAATTCACTGTTTTTGGTTTTCAGAAAGTAACCTAGGAGGAAGTACTCCTAAATGTAGGTATTGATCTATAGAGGGAAAGACCATCAAGTCAGTTGTGCTAGATAATGCAAATTTATTTCTAAATGTTAGACAGTAGAAACGGCAGTGAATTAGACGTAATTACTATGCAATTTGACTGGAAATGAAATCCATTTAAGAGACATGCATTGAATGTGGGCAAAACACAAGGTAGAGAGGAAAAAAGGGAGTTACAGAAAGGCCCAAGAGGTGGACCTTGCTTCCACATCCTTCCACCCCAGTGATCTTGTGGTTGCCAAAGGCAAGGCTTCCAATTGTTTCCATGGAGAGAGAGGAGACAGTCCTTCATGATTGGGCTTAATTCAACCAGAGACCGTACCCTTGAAAACAGGCCTGGTTTTTCACATCGTCTGCTTTCTGTGTGAAAACCCACATTCCTTTATTCATAAAACCTAGAGTTGATTGCTTGGCCCTTGGAGTAGCCAGGTTATTTGATTTTATTTTAACTTAAGAAAGAACTTAATTCAGTGAGTATTTGTTGAGTGCCTACTCTGTGCTAGCTCCCATGCTGAGTTCTGAGGGGATGGTGCTGGGAACAGTCCCCAGCCCTGTCCTCATGGAGCCTGCAGTGTGGTACTCACTGAACAAACCGTGCCAGACAGTACCTAATTACAGTTGTGAGATGGGCCGCAAAGGAAATCTCCGGTAAGTAGCCAGAGGAGCTCACTTAGTCTGGGGGTTCAGGGCTTCTCTGAGGGGATGGTGTTTAAGCCCAGAGAGAGGCAGGATGAGTCGGGATTAGGCAGCAGAGGGGAGAGCAAACAACTCTCCAGGCAGGGGAACAGCGTGTCCAGGGCCTTGAGTTGGGAAGAAGAGGGCCTAAAAGGAAGCCAGCCTGCTAAGAGCAGAGACTGGAGGCAGATGGATGCATTGACAAACCAGGCAGTGCAGAAACCGGGTCCTAGAAGCAGCCTCTCAAGGCACAAGGGCACATTATGGACTTTGGATTTGATCTTCAAAAGAATAGAAAGCTGTCAGAGGGTTTTAGGCAGGGGGCATGATTCCATTTGTATTATTATTATTTTTTAATCCCTCTAGCTTCTGGGTGGAGAGAAGTGGAGTAGAGGATGTGGGGAGACCAGTTAGGAGTCCAGATGAGAGATGGTGGTGGCTTGGTGAGAGTGGAGGCACTGGTGAGGAAGAAAAATGAGGCCAAGAAACAGAAAAAGATGTCCAACAGTTGCAGCTTAAAATACCTAGACTCCCTTTCCCTAATGGCTAATGGCTAACACTGTTGCGAGCACAAGGAAGTGGCATCCCGGTATGCTGCTGGTAGAAATTGAAAGTGATATGGTCTTGTGTGTGTTGGGGGTAGTGGCAATTATAATTGTTTTTAAATGTTAAAAAAATATATTTTAAGTACTTAACCAACAGCCACACAAAGATATACGTGCAGGGCTTCCCTGGTGGCGCAGTGGTTGAGAGTCCGCCTGCCTATGCAGCGGATGCGGGTTCGTGCCCCGGTCCAGGAAGATCCCACATGCCACGGAGCGGATGGGCCCGTGAGCCATGGCCGCTGAGCCTGCGTGTCCGGAGCCTGTGCTCCGCAACGGGAGGGGCCCCAGCAGTGAGAGGCCCGCGTACCGCCAAAAAAAAAAAAAAAAGATGTACGTGCAAAGATATTAGAGTATTTACACCAGTGAAAAATTGCAGACAACCCAAATGTCCATCTGTAGGGAATTAATTACACATCTATGTAACTGTTTAAAAAGTAGATTAATATTAGTGTGTACAGTATGGTCCCATTTTATAAAGTATCTGGATGTGTATGTATGTGAATGTCTGTATATGTGGGTATGTATACAAAGAGGTTTAGAAGGAAATCTATCTCACATCACATTGCTAGTGGCAGGTGACTTTTTATTGTATTTGGGTAAATAGTTCAAAAAATGATACTTTAAAAGATGAGAAGACAATAACTGCAATGTCACAGAGATTGTAATTAAAGTGTTAGTGCGAGGAAACCCAAGGAAGGGAGTAACTGATTCTCACTCGGCGGGAGCAGGCTTCACGAAAGAGGTGTCATTGGACCGAGAATGAATAATCAGGGATAGGTTTGTTTTCCTGTTTCTGCACAGCTTTGTAGCTCGTATTCAAGAGAAATAGGGAACTCCACAGATAGAAGGACTGATTGATCTGGTTCTGCAGACCTTTCAGTCTGTTTGCTCCCTGGTCATAAAACATTCATGGCAATTAATTTTAAACCAGATGACAGGAAATGGAAGCGTAAAGCTCGAGAAAGACTCAACAACAGCTTTGAAGAGTGTCCAGTATAGTCACTGTGCCGCTGTCTCGCCCCTCACCTGACCCGGTTGGATCTTATACTCATTTGCAGTAGCAATGGCATTCCTAGATATTATGTTATCAGCTCTTTCTATTTACTTGGTTACTATCTTGGATCTTTGAATAAGGAGTCGCTTTCACTTCACATTTCCTAAACTTGTTTTTAGAAATTATGCAGCTGCCTACCAAAGTGTCCTTTGGGGAATTTAAACATGCATTGATAGGTATAGTGACTTTGTGGAAAAACTGGTGGCCTAGCAGAACGGGATGCCTCTGCATTGATTTGCAAACAGAACTTAATTGGTGGCCTTATGACATGAAATTGAAAATTTGGGGTCTGAGGAAGGCCAGAGGGGAAACCTAATACACTCACAGAGCACAGGGTCAGAAGTAGGCCAGTGGGGGTCCCAGTCCCAGGTCCTTCAGTTACCAGCTGTGTGACCTCTGGCAACTTTCCTGACACATAATAAGCGTCAGGTGTTCTTGCAGTTTCAGCTTTGAAATAGGACAGACTTAGATTCCAAGGTCTGGCTGCAGCAAAGTGAGGGAAATTAAACCAGCTTTCCCAAGGCAAAGCAGGGGCACTGCTGGGAGGAGGGTAGAAATGGATGAGCATTTTAAATTTCAAACGTCACTTATTTTAATGAGTATTGGAAAAAGTATATGCATAGCACATCAAACCTATGACTTCATAGATATTTTTACAAAAAATGATTGTGATTAAAAATTCCTTTAAATAACAACCATTTTGCAATTATAGAATCTATGTTAATTGAAAGGTGGTCTTCCATTGGGCTATAGAGAAAAGAGGAAGAAATAACAAACTGCAGAAACTTTTTAAAAACTTTTATTGGAGTATAGTTGATTTACCATGTTGTGTTAGTTTCTGCTGTATAGCAAAGTGAATCAGTTATACATATACAAATGACCTTTTCCCATATAGGTCATTACAGATTATTGAGTAG
This sequence comes from Aethalodelphis obliquidens, assembly GCF_003676395.1. NCBI lineage: Eukaryota > Metazoa > Chordata > Mammalia > Artiodactyla > Delphinidae > Aethalodelphis > Aethalodelphis obliquidens. The sequence continues at coordinate 6,086,066 of NW_020837994.1, read as the reverse complement.
AGTTCCCTGTGCTATACAGTAGGTCCTTATTAGTTATCTATCTTATATATAGTAGTGTGAGAAACGTTTTTTAAAAATCCATTAAAATTAGAGTTAAGTAAAATATGTGAATTGATTTGGAAAAATTAGTAAGTGGTAATAGCAGTGAGACATTGACGGCGAAAATCGTGAAAGTGGTACCAACGTGACTGCAGTGGACATTGGCTAGATGGCCAAACCTCACTGAGTTACCATTCTCTCGCCCGTAACATCTCCCAAGGTGGTTATGAGGATCATGAGATAATATCCATAGATATTATCGGCTCAATAGCTGTCACATAGTAGGGACTCGAATCTATGTTTCCTTCCTTTTTCCTTAGCCTCACCTTTCGAAGTTGAAAGTGATCTCTGAGATTGGCCAGGCCAGTTTCCTCACTTTCCAGATGAGGTAAGGGAACCCTGATTGGGGAAAGACCAGCTGAGGGCTCCTAAAGTCATGTGATGCTCACTCCACTGGGCTCAGGTGTGTGCAGTGGGGGGCAGAGACTTGACCACAGGCCTGAAAGGTCTTGGGGAAACTGACAAAAGGCGTGGGAATGAAAATGAGTTAATTACACAGGCAACAGTCATGGGGGTGTGGAGGGCGTAGTCGTGATCTGAGGGCTACTTTCCAGTGTAGTACATCTTCATAGACCCTACTCTGCAAAGGGGTAAACTCTATGTAGAGAAGGAAAGAAATTGGAAAAATACCCCCAACTGTCAGAAGTGAGTATGTTGATGTAGTAGCGTTTTTCTTTGCTCTGTTTCTCCTGGTAATTAATGATTGCTTGCATTTTGACATCTATGAAAAATAAAGTTGCCAAAATGGAAAGCTGAATTTTCTGTACTGAGAGATGGGTGCCATTGGTGCCCTTCTTGGCATGTAACTATTTTAATTGTCATGCTTCATTTTTGAAGTAATTCTCTTCCAGCCCCTAATCATTAGCAACTTCCCCAGTTACATGGGCTCATAAGCGGTTGGTAGCCAATATTGGGTATAAAACTTATGATGTCTTTTAGTCCAGTGGTCTCAAGGGATTAATTGTGATCTTCTTCTTGTTTTGCAGATGGAAAAACTGAGAATCAGAGAGGGCTAGTGATCTCTCGGACACGTGGTCAGTAGGTAAGTGATAATGCTGGAAGTGAGCCTAAAATAAGATCTATGTCTAGTCTCTGTGATTCAGTCTCTGAAGCCCCATCTCCCCAGTCTTGCGATTTTTCTGATTTGCGCAATTGAAGTCAGGAAATGAGTTGGTCAGAGGCGTTTGGGTATTATTTGCACGTGTGGTTTCTGTTTGTTCCCACTGTTGAGTTGGAATGTTTAACAGGTGGGTTTGTGAAGGCCTCGTAAGCAAACCAGGCCCGTGCTAGGGCTAATGGGATATCACTGCCCTGTCTTCAACAGATCTAAGAGTTTGGTTCATCTAGAACAGAGAGCCCTGGACTACGGGTGTCAGGAGATCTGGCTTCCTGTCCCACAGTGAGCTGCTCTGTGACCTTGAACAAACCACTTAACTCAGGGATTCACTCATTTTTCATTCTTTCTTTCAAACTGTTTTTCCCCAGAATGTGTGGTGCTGCCCTCTGTGTCAGGCACTGAGGATAACAAGGTAAACACAACATAAGCTTTGCCCGGGAGGCACTCACAGCCCAATTTATGAGCTCCTGCATTTCCTCATTACTGTCTCATCATGAGAACTTCTAACATCTGCTTTGGAGTTTACAATCTCTAGGGCATTTTGTGATCTTCCCCGAAACTCCGTAAGATGGAAAGAAGTTGTTATTACCATTTTGCAGAGAAGAAAACTATGGCTTAGAGAGTTGACCCAGGCCCTTGAGTGAGTAAGGGTTAGAGCTGCCCTTGAAACCCTTGAGCTAGATTTACTCGCTCCTAAGCATTTGTTTTTGAGAATAGCACACTGTTCCACTGAAGGTTTGGGCATTTGAACGGGCGTTTTTGTACCCTGTCCCTTAGCAGTGAGTAAAATGTCGGGCACATTGGCACCCAGAGGAAACCCACGCTGGTGCAGGGATACTTTTCTGCAAGGAGTACTTTCCTGTGTCTAACTGATTATTCCAGAAAGCAATGTCTTCTGTGCCTGAGAGTGAAGGCAGCCTTGGGCTCTGGGTAAGCTGATAACCAGAGGAAAACATGCCGCAGGCCCAGGGCCACCTCCTTCAGGTGGCTGCGATTCAGCATATCAGAGAAAGCCCGCCATGGGCCAGAGGGACACAGCCCCCCTCTTCCGCAGTGACCCTACTGAACACGGTTGCTTTTCACCAAAGCTTAACGATCCTGGGAGCTTCTGCTTTTGCAGAGTTGCCTGGCCTCAGGCAAGACAGGGAGAATGATGTGGATTAGAGGCTGTGCTGTTGGTCTGTGGGATGACAACTGCTTGAGCAGGAAGCTCCTGGGCTCCCTCAAAGTCTGGAATTTCAAAGGGTGCAAGAATCACCGCAGGGACTGGGCCTGGTTTCTCTGTTTTACTGTGCGTGTGTACGTTGTGAACTGTGGCCATCTTTGATGAAGATGACTAGTATGTGTGTGATATCTGGGATTTGTGGGGAATGTGTGTGCCTCGGTGGGGAGTGGGGTTTGTAAGGGATGACTGTGTGTGTGTGTGTGTGTGCGCGCGCGCGCGTGTGTGTGTTTAATCTCTAGGAAGTAATTCTCGTGAAAAAAAGAAAACGGGTATAATTTTTCAACAGGACCCAGAAATGGGCTTTTAATAAGCATCATTAAACTCTTTGATTACAAGGGGAGGCCAGCCATTCTTTCATCCTGGCTTAGATCACACAGCTCTCCCTTGCCCTGTTCTTTGGGGTCAGATAAAAACTCCTACTATTCATATTGGTCTCTCCAAAGGCCTTTCTCCCCTTTCTTGCCCTCCCCAGCCCCTGCCCCTACCCCGCGCTTTCTGATCTCTCTGCTTGGACCTCGACACAGACAGGGCTGGTGTCAGGACTGACAGATGATAGCTGCGGGTACGCCTGGAATCTGAGCGTCCTGTGTCTCGCCCTGTCCCAGCAGGAAACTTTAGAGTCTTTGTTTAGGAGGTACTCTGAGCCCAGAGATCCGGGGCTTCTTCCTTTCCCTGAGGGTCACTTACAGCCACTGACACCCAGCAGGGCTGTGTGTGCGTGTGTGCAAACCCTTTCCTGCATGGCTTGGGTTTCCTCTTGTCTGACACGGGAGGAGGAGAAGCTGTGTTGAAAGACAGGTTTTGCTCTGGGCTGAAAGCATTCTGCCAGGTCTCCTAAGGAAGCTGGTTCCCAGAGTTATTATCTTTCCTGAGCTGAGAACGAGGTGCTCCGTGACAGGAAACCAGGTAGGCTTAGCAACAGGCTTATCAGGCTGCACTGCAGGAATGTTCATTTGTGTCAACAGGTCTGGGTTTGTGTAATTTTGTTCTTCTCTGTGCACGGGATCAGTTCTGGGGCTGGTGTGTTCTGATTTGCTCGGCTCCTTCCCAGAGGTGAAGCACTCCGTAGGGTGTGGAGCTCTGCCTGGGTCATCCTTGTTCCCTCCACAGGACCCAGCCCGGGGGTACCGGGCACAGGGCTGAGTGTGCAGTGTCTGTGGTCTACGTAGAAGCCACTGTAGCTCCAGGCTGCAGAGTGGTCCTGAGTGGGGGTATTCCTGCCTCGATTAATATACCAGGCGCTCATTAGAGTCCTAGCTTGGCCTCTTACTGCACCAACTACTCAGTTTCTCTGTGCCTTGGTTGGTGCTGGAGGCGCTGCCCTATTTGGAACGTTCTATCTCGTTCTTGCCAGCAGCTCCTTTGCAGGGACCAGCCTCTGGTCCCTATGGCTCCAGTTGTTGGTTGGCTCAGAACTGGCTCCAAACCGGACAAGGCACTGAACATTAAAGTCCTGCTACACATCCTAGGTGGATGTGCTGCCTTGACCTTGGGGCTTACCCAGGCAGTACTCCAGGGCTGGAGCAACAGCCATCCAGTGTCAGTTCTCCAAACACCCTTAGTCGTTGCTTTAAGGGACATCTATTTTGTTAAGCACCTACTGTGTGCAAGGCACTGTGATATTAAGTATATTTTTTCTAACTTTATACCCATTTTCCAAATGAGAAAAGTAAGTTTCAAAGACGTTAACATACCCAAGAGTACCTGAGTATTCGGTGATAACGCTAGGATTTGAACCCAGGTGTTTGGATTAGAAAGCATATACTCTCGGTTTCTATAAAGCACGTAGCACACAATGGTGAGCAGAAAATGGTTGTCACCTATTCGTGACAGTTCTTTTAAAAGTAATTATTTAATAAAGCACTTACCACATGGCATCCTAATCGATGGTTCTTCTGTGGTCCTCTCTCACTGGACTGTGAGGTTCTTGAGGGCAGAAACTGGAAGCCCCAGCCCCTGGCAAGGTACAGGGTTTAAAGCAACTGATCAATAAATGTTTGAATGATTAACAAGATTCATAATGCCTCCCTGTACTGATTGCTGACTATATGCTGGGCAAAGTGCTGAATGCTTTATATGTATATTATTTTGTTTAATTCTTGAAACAACCCTGTGAGATAGATACTATTATTACAATAATATTTATAATAAGGAAAATAGAGGCTTGAAGAGTTTTGAGTCACGTTCCCAGGTTACACAGCTGCTAAGTGGCAAAGCTGGAAATAGGACCCCGGCTGACTGCTTACCTGTGGTGTCTTGCCTTGCCCCTGTGCTCTGGCCTCCCCCAGATGTCCCAGCATCCCTCACACCACAGCTGATGCCCAGGGCTCCTCCAGTGACTTCCTGTGAAGCTGTCACTCAAATCTAGTGCCTGCCTATCTGGAGCTGTGTGAAGTTTCCATCCAGAAGGGAGAAAGCTGGTGAAGGCTGGGGGGGCCACAGTCACATATGAAAGACAGTATGAAGAACTACTAATAAGATGGACAAGACAAGGGTTTCCTTTCTGGAGAGTAGACCTGATTTATAGGACACAAGTGGGGGTGAGGTCAACATATCAAGAGGCACAACCTTTTGAGAACAGTGGTGAAGCATCTCAGGGACGTTTTCTGGGGGCATTTCTTAGGCTTGGCACCTAGCCTGCCGCGGACTTGTTGGTGGGTAAGGTTGGGCGAGGGAAAGGCCTTGGTGCCTTGCTCTCCAGGGAGGTCCTTGCCTACTGGGAACTTCCCACAAGCCCTCATGGACCAATGACTTACTTCATCATGGGGAGCTTCATCTTACGCAAGCTGAAGAAATGGTACTCCACCTACGTTGCCACAAGATAATTGACCCCTTGTGACTTTGTCTGAAGGGGGGCGGGAGCAAGTGCTCTTAGTGAAAGTTAAGGGGCAGGGAGGGGAATTTGAGCTGGGAAAGAGAGGGACTTGGAATTACTCTGGAGGCTGCCCCGGTGGGACAAGGATTCTGACTATTGACTCCCGACAGGGCCAGGGCCCACTTTGCGAGAATCCAGGTGTGTGTTCTGTGTCCCGGGGACTCTAGTGAGGTATGCCGGTGCCCTCATCTAATGCTACCACAGAACAGCTGCTTTGGGAGACCACACATGAACACTCCTCGGCCAAGAGAAAAGCAGGCAGGATGACAGCATGATGACACATCAGTTACAGCCTTCATGGACATGTCTTTGGGTGGCTCAGGGCTTCACTCCTCGGGAGGCTGGCCCTGTGCACCCCAAAAGCAGTGGTGATACTGATTCTTGAAGCTGGGCCTCGAGGGTATTTCCTTTTTCCCTCATAGCAATGATTTTTAAACCATACCCTGCAGAACCCTGGGGGGTTAGTGAAATCCTCTCTGAGACCTCCCCTGGAGATAGGCAGACAGTTCCCTATTGGCTCCTGGACACCTGCCTTGCTCATCCTCTTCCCCTTGTTTGCTCACTGGGCTTCCGTGTTGCCAAGACTGGTGTTCTGGGATGTACTCCATGGCCGCGCTGTTTGTTTACAGCCAACATGTGCTCTCATTGGCTATTGTGTCTGTTCTGATTGGTTGCCGTCTGTGCCGTATCCGCTGTTAAATATTTTGAATTTCGCTCCCGGTTGCAAGCCTCCCTTTTGTGCAGAGCCCGCTGCATCCCAGTGTAGGCACGTTGTGAACCACAGGCTGCACAGAACCACAGCAGTTTGGCTGCCTTTGAGAAGTTCTCGCTGTGCTCCCTCATCCATCCTAGGGCCACAGAGTCACCCGAACGTCACCAGCCCACATGTCCGTGCGGGGCTCAGCGATTTGTTTACCATGCCCACCGCCACCAAAGCAGAAGCCCTGGTTATGTTGCCGTGGCAGACCTGGGAGCTGGGGCTGGTCGCTGGTCTTTTCTGTCCCAGCCCCTGGCATGGCTCTTTAGCAGACAGGTCGCAGGCTTTACTGCCTGCCTGTGGACATGATTCCCAGATTCACTCAGCTGTGCCTTTACGAACAAGCTGCTTTCTCAAATGGGCAGGATGTGCCAGCTTTGCTGGCAGAATTCCTTATGAGCATTTGTTCTTTCCTTCCCCCTTTTCTTCAAAATAAAAGGAAAGGCAGAAGGAATAGCAGAAGCAATGTTAGATAAAAGTGCATGCATTTGAGATTCAGGCAGATCAGGATTTATATCCAGGCTCTGCTCCTCATTAGCTGTTTGACCTTAGGGGAATCATTTAACCTCTCTGTACCTTCTGTTCAAAAGAAATAATAATAACTCTAAAGAGTTGCTGGGTCTATAAAATAATACATACACGTAAGTTGAAGGTGCCGTGCCAATGAGAGTCATTAACATATATTGTCCCTCTTTCTGGTGACATTTTCAATCTATAATGATTCCAAAAAGTGAGTCAGTGGCAAATGCTATCTCTTCCAGGGCTAGAGCCTGGGAGGAGAGACTGAAAAATGAGAGGAAAAGAGCCAACCCATCATTTTTAGTTTAGAGAGCCTCCAAGCCTAAAGCAGAACCTCTAGCACAGGCAAGGGAGGAAAGAATGGAGAACTTATCTTTGAGTTTCCTTGCAAACAAGGGGAAAAGGGAAAGCTGATAGATTACATGTTCTCATTGGCTAACACTGAGTCTTTGTTGAGGGGTAAGTAAGCACAGATGATAAGCTATTAGCTAGACATAGGGAGGTATAGCTTGTGCAGGAATGGCAGATACATGATGAATTAGGTTGGGTTCCTGGGACCAGACTCTGGGACAGAGATTTGTGTGCTGAAAGTTTACGGGGCTTGCCCTCGGGATCAGCACCTGTCCGGGAGTAAGGGAAGTAAGATTAGATCGAGGGCGGAGTTGAGCGGCATTGCGGTCACAACGGAGGCATCAACCGATCCCACGGGGAGCTCTGGAGCTGGGATGGTCCTTCAGTTCCCTGCATTGAGTCAAGGGAAGTTGACCTTACTGCCCTCGGCAGCAACAGCTGGGTACTGCCCCTGGGTAAGGCAGCTCCCTTGGGCTGAGGACCATTCCTGGAGAGGGACTCCACTGAGAGCTGTCAGCAGCCGGCAGCAACAGTCCCCACAGCTGGGGCACTGAGTGCCTCAGTCCCAAAGGGCTCCTCTGGGCAGCACATCACAGCATCCACTACACATGGCATGCAGGCTGCCCTTCTTTCCGTACATCCTACTGCACACGGCACTAATTGAAGCAGCTCTCTTTACCACTGTGTTCAGATGCGGTCTCAGAATTTTTTCAAAAACAGTGCTAGATAAACGTTATCAACCAGCTGGGATTGGCACGTGAGAAGGAACCCATTGGCTCCCTTTGGCCTCTCCATCTGTAGGAGACGTTCATTGATGGTGTAACAATAAGCCTTCAGTGTTATGATTTATGTTTCAACATTGGACAGTTGGAAAACCTTAGACAAGTTCCCGGACATGCCTAGTGGAAAATGTGATTTTTAAAATATATTTAATTATTCCCTTTGACCACATTCCATTTATTTGAATCGTGGCTTGTTTTTCTTTTCCGCAACTAAATGCAGTTTTCCCCATGATTCATTTCCTTTTCTTCTCCCTCTCTTTTTAAATTTTTTAAAAAATTAATTTACTTTTTACTACGTATTCTCTTGTCATATCATCCATTCTTATTTCAACCATCGGCCACTTCAGATGTCCCTTCTTCACCCAGTTCACATTACTGGTCACCTGCTAGATCTGTCCATATGACTCGCCTCTCTAGCCCCCAGAATAGCAATAAACGGCACCCGTGGTTAGCCCATGAGGAAACAGATGCTTAGAGAGGTTAAGATGCTTTTTGAAGATGAGACATCTTGCAAATGACTGGGGTGGGCTTTATCTTAGGTCTGTTAGCTCCCAAAGTCTGTGTCCTTTTTTCTCTACCTTTGAGATATTTGTTGAGGTGATGACTCTAGGTTCTCCTTTTTGAGTCTTGCCTGGCTGAGAACTCTACAAACTTCAGTTGCTAATCCCATTGGTCATTATGAACCATTGCAGAGTGTTGGGGCCACCCCACACTGCTGGGTGGGTTGGAGACCCTTCTGCTTTCCCTGAACAGGGTATAGCTAATTATAGAGTGCTGGGCACAGCCTGGCCCCTGGGCCCATCAGCTGGGGGTATTCAGTTTTTATTGAATTCCGGAGATGCTCCGGTGGTGGGGAGCCTTTGGGATCAGACTCACTGTCATGATTGATGGGATGGGGCTGACACTGAAGCCAACAACTGACTTGTTTTAACTCTTGATAAATAAGACTTCAGTTGGTCCAGCTGGCCAGCTGCCGAAAGCCTGGCAGCATCACTGAGGGACCCACCTGGGTCTCTGAGCCGAGCGCCTATGCTGTGATCTGTAATCCTCCTTTAAGGAAGATGCATGTGGTAAAGGAAGGTCTTTTGCTTTTAGCCGAGGGCTGATTCCATCAAAACCAAAGGTAAATTTGGTTGTTGTTAAAGAACACTTATAGAGGCTCCTATTCTGTGACAGATACTTTTATTCTGAAGCTAAGCACTTAGAGATACAAAAATAAAACCATTGTTACCACCCCTCACGCTTAAAACGTGATCTGGTGTTTTTTAACTGTTGTGTAGATGGAAGACAAGGGCTCGACCACCTCCTGATGCTGTGAGGCTTCTGAGCTCTTACAGCCAGTTCCTCCATTCAGCCCTCTGCCCTTCAGACCATGACTTCTTTGCACAGGGAGGACTTTAGGATCCTCAGGGTGAGTGGAAAGAGAGTCTGATTTGAGTCCTCACTCCTCTCTCTGATAACAGATATTCTGTGTGACCTTGGACAGGGCACTTGACCTCTCTGGTCCTCAGTGTTACGTCAGAGTCGATATAGAAAGTGGCCACTGTAATGCCTCAAGTGCCTGCTGTTGGGAAAGCACCTTGTATAATGCCTCGTACACAGTAGGCACTCTATAAATGATACCATGTTTTCCTTCCCCACCCCCACTTCCTTTCTTAGCGAGATCAGTGAAGAATTTACTAGACATTGATGACCTATAGAGCAGGGATTTCCTCAAGGAGTGCTTTCAATCTTCATTGGGTGATCCAGGGCTGAATGGGTTCTCCGGTCTCCATCCAGTATGCTTTCTCACTGGACTCCAAGGGAGGAGGTTACATCCTCAATACCTCCTACCAGCTCTGATTTTCAGAGGACTCCTCTGCATTTTCTGATTCTTCACGACCACCCCAATATTCCTTCCTAGTGGGATGTGGCCAAGATTGCTCAGAAGAAGAGGTGGCTATGGCAAAGGGAAGGGGTCCTGCACCGTGAGCTGGTGTTGTGAGAACAGGACACTCTTTTGCCCTCTCTAAGACTTAAGTCTTCTCATTTATAACATAGGGTAATAATACTTTCCTTGCGGGCATTGTCTGAGGATTGCATGTGATAACACACATGAGAACAGGCTTTGGAACAAACCTGTACTTTGTGATTACAGATGCTGTCTTTCTTCTGTGAGTTTCCACCTCTTGGTCTGGCCCCTTCACCAATAGCTCCCAGCAGAAGTTCCCAAATGTATTGGAACTATGCAGAAAACTGTCCAACCAGCTGTTTGTGGAAATCTGTACTATGACCCTTACCAAAGAACTTGTTTTAGTTATTTATGTCTGTCTACTTCTCTAAACTCCAAGATATTTAAGGACAAGGTCCAATCTTAATTTATCTATATCTCCAGGATATAACAGAGGTGTTGTAATTGTTTGAAGAAATAAACAAGATGAAAGATAATGAAAACTATCGGTATCTGCTATATATCTGCTCTGGGGATATAAGGTCTCATGTAATCCTACAGGCCTAGGAGGCTGATATTATCCTACTCTCGAGCAAAGGGAAATTGAGGCCCAGAGAGGTGAAGCCACTTACTCAAGAGTCAGTAACTAGCAGAGTAGGGACACTAGCTTCAGAGCCCTGGACTCCAAACTAGTTCTTACCTCCTCTACTAGGTTCTCTCTCTCTCTCCTTTCCACATTTTATTGTACAAACAACATTAAAACAACAATAACAGGAAAAAAACTTACCTTCCAATTTCCCACTTCTAGCAAGTCAGTTGTTTCCATTTTTCCACATCCCTGCTCTCTTTTTTGCATTTGTTCTTTTTTAATAACAGCATTATTGAGATACAATTCACAGGCCGTAAAATTCACTCTTTTAAATTGTACAATTCAGTGTTTTCTAGAAATATTTAACCATCACCACTATCTAATTTTAAAACAGTCTGTCACCCCCAAAAAGAAACCCCATTCTCATTAGCAGTCACCCCCCCCATTCCCTGCTCCCCCTGCCCCCAGCCCCTGGCAGCCACTAAGCTACTTTCTCTCTCTATAGATTGCCTATCCTGGATGTTTTATATGAATAGAATCCTATAATATGTGGCCTTTGTGTCTGGTTTCTTATACATCCATGTTGTAGCATGTATCAGTGCTTCATTCCTTTCTGTGGCTGAATAATACACACACGTGTACACACACACACACACACACACTCACACACCCTTGTTTTGTTTATCTGTTTATCAGTTGATGCATATTTGGGTTATTTCTACTTTTCAGCTATTATGAATAATGCTGCTATGAACATTTGTGTACAAATTTTTGTGTGGATGTATACTTTTAGTTCTTTGGGGTACATGCCTGTAAATGATATTGCTAGGTCATACTCTATGATCAACATTTTTAGGAACTGCCAGTCTGTTTTCAAAAGTAACCACCGTTTCACAATCCCACCAGCAATGTATGAAGTTTCCAATTTTTTCACATTCTTTGCAACTCTTTTCATTGTCTCTCTCTCTATTTTTTTAGCCATTCTCCTGGATTTGAAATATCTCATTGTGGCTTTGATTCAGGTTTCCCTAAAGACTGATGATGTTCAGCATCTCTACATGTGCTTTTTGGCCATTTTTATATCTTTTTTTGGAGAAATGTCTATTCAAGTCCTTTGCGCATTTCTTAATTGGGTTATTTTTCTTTTTACTGTTGCATTGTGAGTTCTTTATGTATTCCAGATACAAGTCACTTATCCAACATATGATTTGCAAATATTTTCTCCCATTCTCTGAGTTGTCTTGTCACTTTCTTCATAATGTTCTTTGAAGCACAGAAGTTTTAAATTTTGATGAAATTTGTCTGTTTTTTCTTTTGTCACTTGTGCTTTGAGTATCACATCTAAGAAACCTTTGCTTAATCCCAAGCCATGAAGACTTACTCCCATATTTTCTTCTAAGAGTGTTATAGTTTTAGTTCTTACATGTAAGTCTATGATCCACTTTGAGTTAAGCTTTGTATCTTGTGTGAGGTACAGGACCAACTTCATTCTTTTGCATGTGTATATCCTGTTGTCCTAGCCCCATTTGTTAAAGAGACTATTATTTCCCCAGTGAAGGTTGATTTATGGACTCTCAATTCTATTTGATTAATCTATCTATCCTGATGCCAATATCACACTGCTTTGATTACTGTAGCTTCAGAGTAAGTTTCAAAATTGGAAAGTGTGGGTCCTCCAACGTTGTTCTTTTTCAAGATTACTTTGGGTATTCTGTGTTTCTTGCATTTTTATGTGAATTTTAGGATCTACTTACCAATTTCTTAAAAAAATATATCCACCTGGGATTTCCACCAGAAAAGGAGAGATATCCCACGTTTATGGAATGTCTCTCCTTTTCTGCGGTGTTTTATAATGTTCAATATTATCAGACATATAACATGTAAAGAAGTCTTGCACTTGTAAAGAAGCCTGTCCTTTAAAATAAAAGTATTCCTAAATATTGTATTCTTTTTGATGTCGTTGCAGATAGAATTGCTTTCTTGACATCATTTTTTGGTTGTTCATTGCTGGTATATAGAAAACAGATGATTTTTATACATTGAACTTATATCCTGCAAACTTTCTGAACTTGTTTATTAGTTCTAATAGTTTTTGTGCATTTATTAGGATTTTCTATATAAAAGATTTTGTCATGTCTGAGTAGAGATAGTTTTATTTCTTCCCTTACCTAAACTGGATTCCTTTTTTTACTTTCTCTTGACTAATTTCCCTGATTAGAACCTCCAGTACAATGTTGAATAGAAGTGGTGAGAGCAGACACCTTGTCTTGTTTCTAATCTTAGGGGGAATGTTTTCAGCCTTTCACCGTTAAGTATGATATTAGCTGTGAGTTCTTCAAAGATGATCTTTGTTCGGCTGAAGAGTCCTTGTATTCATTGTTTATTGAGTATTTTTGTCATAAAGCGGTGCTGGATTTTGTCAATGTTTTTCTGTGTCTACTGACAGGATCGTGAGATTTTTCTCCTTTATTCTCTTAATGTGGTGTATTATGTTGATTGGTTTTGTATGTTAAACCAACTTTGCATTCCTAGGAAAACCCCACTTGATTATGGTGTATAATCCTTTTCATATTTGTTGGATTCAGTTCAGTATTATTTTGTTGAGGAGCTTTGTGTGTATAATCAAAGGGGATCGTGATCTGTAGGTTTTTATGCCTTGAGATATATTTGACTGATTTTGGTGTCAGGGTAATGCTGACCTCATAAAATGAGTTGGAAAGCGTTCCTCCTTCTGTTTTTTTGCAAGAGTTCATGAAGGATTTATGTTCATCTTGCCTCTTTTTTTGAGAACTTTAGAGTTGTAATGAGGACAAAGCTTATGACAGCTCACAGTTAGGCCTCATCATGTGCCTGTGCTGGGTGAGTCTATGACCACAGAAACTTGACATTAGATTAAAGCCTGAACATTTCCCTATGAGTAGGACAGTAGTCTCCTACCATTACGCCACAAGACATTCAGTACTTGGAAACTGGGGTGGACAGACAGACATGGTTCCTTCCTCTTTTTTTAAAAATTTTTTTTACTGTTTTAAACATTTCTGCACAAATGCCTGGATGAATATTCTGTTGAAGCAAAACCTTCTCCTCCAAAACAGACAACAGGTTGGCCTCTTGACCACATGCTGAACAAGACCAATGCTTACACCATTATCTCCCCTGAAACCTGTCATTGTCCTCCTAGAAAATCAAAATATCCATACATATTAATAACTCGGCATCCATGTTAACAAAAGAGTTGAGTGTTTGTTTTTCGTTACTTTTTAACATGTGAAAATGAGGAAAGACTATTCCTGACTGAAATTGCTTGGAACAAGAAACCAGAGTCTGAGCTTTCACTACATTACAGGACAGATCACGATGATGTTCAGTCCCTGATCTTTTCTAAAGGAAAGACGCTTTGAGTGGTGGTCATTCACTCATGCCTTCAGTCACTTCATTAATTCACTCAGCAATTCCATATTGAGCTCCTTTTCTATGGCAGGCCCTGTACTGCAGTGTCAGGTCACACAGATGGGAATGCATTTCAGTCCCAAGGGAGAAGCCAGTCTGGTGGGGAAGATCAGACTCTAAGCCAACAGTCACTACCAAGCATGATCATGGCCATAACACAGGCATAAAAGGAGGTCACAGGAATGTAGAGGGAGGAGATATCAAGGAGAGACAGTGTCAGAGGAGGTATGGTCCGCTGGGAAACTTGAAGCATGCATAGGAATTGGCCCAGGCAGAACCAGGAGGTCACTGAGAACAGTCTGTCTCCACATTCAGTCATTCACAGGGGCTTAAAGGAACAGCGCTGAAAGATGACGTGGAGAGACCCCAGGAGGCAAATCCTAAATCCAAAAAGCTTGTGTGCTTTTTGAAGAAGTCTGCACTTTATCCTGGGGTGGTAAATGTGTTAATGACTCGTGACCTTTCCTGGACAGCAGCCCAAGGGTACCAGAGAGGCGGAACTAAAACCATATCTGATAGAAAAAGTCAGGTCTAGACCTTGGAGAATTGTCCTTGAATAGAATGCAGGTCTCCTACGGCCTTTCATCCAGCATACCCCATCTCCTGGACCTTGTCTTCCCTTCCATCGCCCTAGAAGAGCCATCCCAGCTCACTAGGAGGTCAGACTCAAAAATAGAGAATTCTGGAGTGGATAGCACTGAATCCTATCATGCTCGTTGGTAAAATGGGGACATTGATGCCTCCTTCCTAGGGTTGTCCTGCTAACAAAATGAAATAAGGGTTCTCTAAACGTCTTCAGAAATCTCCACTACAAACTAGACGAAAGATGTGTCACGTCCGTTATGGAAGTAAGACCATCAGTGTTGGGAGCTGCATAGACCTGGATTCAAATTCCAATGCAGCCCCGGCTGCCTGACCCTGGACAAATTATCTTCACTCTCTGAGCCTCAGTTTCCTTGTCGGTGAAATAGAAATGATCATAATACCTCCCTTTGGGGTTACGATGAGAAGGAAGTGTTATGGTCCCTGTGACATCCCCAGGCACATCAAAGGTGCTGAAGAATTGCCTTTTGAATCTGAATGTGAACAGGGAGCTCTGCTTTTCCTGGAGGCTCCTGGAGGGTTGGACACACATCTCCTTCATTGCTCTGTGTTTAGAGCCTAACATATAACGATGATCAGCATATAAAGAGATTCCAGTGTTTTTGCAGTTGAATTTACTTCCTCCTCTCAATCCAGGTTTCTATCCAGTTGAAAAAAGAATTGACTGTGACCTTTTGGAAATACAAATAAATCAATAAAGAAAAGAGATTTTATTTATTTTTTAATAAATTTATTTATTTTATTTATTTATTTTTGGCTGCGTTGGGTCTTCGTTGCTGTGTGCGGGGTTTCTCTGGGCTTCTCATTGCGGTGGCTTCTCTTGTTGCAGAGCACGGGCTGTAGGCATGCGGGCCTCAGTAGTCGTGGCTCACGGGCTCTAGAGCGCAGGCTCAGTAGTTGTGGCGCACGGGCTTAGTTGCTCCGCGGCATGTGGGATCTTCGCGGACCAGGGCTCGAACCCGTGTCCCCTGCATTGGCAGGCAGATTCTTAACCACTGCGGCACCAGGGAAGCCTGAAAAAAGATATTAAATCATCTCATTTTATACGTTTATTTTGCTGAGTGGGCTAAGCAGGTATTGGTCAACTGGGGGCTTCCTTAAGGGAACAGGAAGAGCTCACAGCTCCTGCTTCCACGGACCTGGTGTGGCTGCCCCAGTTTCTCCAGCCAAAAGGCAGAGCAGTATCTCTTGCACACTGAGGAGTTAGGAAGTTTAACCTGGGAGAAATATGTCCTTAATGATGTTTTATACCCAGGGTCCTCTGGAGAAGAGAGCTTCAGGAAGATTAAGTGGGACAGGAGGCTGCAGGAGCTACCCGCCAAGGGGCAAGGGTGTGGAGCAATGGGAATTACACCCTCGAATGTGCCCCAGGGGAGGGCGCGTGTGATTACAGCAGCCCTAGAAGCAGACTTAGTACAATCTGTGTCCCAAACTTGTTCCATCTCCAGTCTGGTCCCCTCCTCTCCCAAAGGAGGAGAGGACTTGCTACAGGATTCAATGAAGCCCAGAATCAGGCCCGGCAGCAATGGTACCCACTTCCCTGAGTCCCCACCAGTGTCACTTACCGAGTGCCAGGCTTTGGGCTGAGTGAGACAGGGCTCCCCCACCCCCTAGAGTGGCTCTCTATGTGGGGAATAGCCACAAAGGGATGAAGGAAGGTCTTCAGGAGCTCTTTGGAGGCTGCAGTGAATCTGCGTAGAGGGAGAGCAAGGGGCGGGGAGGAAGGGTGAAAGCTGCAGAAGAGCCGGGGATGGTCCATGTGCATCTTGAAGGATGAGAGTTTATCAGGCAGAGGAGGAAGTGGAGGGTATTCCTGGCAGAGGTAAAGTTTGCACAGAGGCTCTGAGACCTGATGGACCTGGAGTCCTGGAGAAATGGGAAGAAGTTCAATGAAACAGGAACAGTGAGTGAAGGGCAGACGTGGTGGAGGTGGGAGGGATGCCGTGGGAGGACAGGTTCTGCCTCGTTAGGAAGTGTCCTGTAGGCTGGGCTGTAATGAACGTGGACTTGATACTCTGGGGAGTGGGGAGGCAAGGTAGAGAGACCGAGTGAGTTTGGCCTGAAATAGCCCTGAATGAATGCATCAAGTAATCATCTATGACAGCGGTCCCCAACCTTTTTGGCACCAGGGACCGGTTTCGTGGAAGACAGTTTTTCCACAGCAGGCGGGGGAGGATGGCGCAGGCGGTAATGCGAGCGATGGGGAGAACCGCGGCAGATGAAGCTTCGCTCCCTCACTTGCCGCTCACCTCCTGCTGTGCGGCCCGCTTCCTAACGGGCCGCGGACCCCTGATTTATGAAGCACTACCAGGTGCCGCTGCCTTGCTGAGCTCTGGGGATCCAAGAGTACAGAAGCAGGCTTGCCTCTGAGCAGGCTTACTCTCCATCTCCCTGACTGCCTGCCACTCTCTCTTTAACACCATCTTATCCTATCCCCTGTCCTTCTTATACGATGTTAAGCCCCCGAAAGTCTGTGTTATTCATCTTCTGCCTGGAGCACTTGCTCCAAGATCTTCTGGGCAGAGGTGATGAGAAAACAGCTTTGAAAACGAACCTACTGACACTTTGCGGGGGGCTGGGGATGGGTGCCTCCCGAGCTGGTACCTAGAGGGGAGTCCCTAAGGTGGCAGACTTCAGTCTGGAGGGACTACCCCCCCACCGCCGGCCCCAGTAACAAAGTCTGCGGACACTTGGAGGGCTGAGCCACAGTTGTATGCCTGTGTGTCCGGGGACTCTGCAGGTGGAGACGCGTGTGCACATGTCTGCTGTGCGGACATGTGCGTCTGGGCCCTGTAGGTACTTGTTGGATACATCTGTGTTCCTGGACCCTGTGCACTTGTCTGGGTCTGCGCATGTTGGCACGTCTGTGCGATTTCCCTTCAGGCTCTGTCTGTTTCTGTGAGGATGAAGAACCCCTGTCTCACCTTGGAAACAATCCCGTTGTTTGTGATTTCCTGATGGTGACAGTGTCGCCGCACCCGCCTGTCACTTGTGCACAAGCACACACACACCCGGCAGTGCTCCGGAGCTGCCTGCTCTGGGAATTCCTGAGAGACTGCCACGGGCCCCCTTAGTGGCTCACTAATGGGCTCGCTTCCTTCCTCGGAGAAATGGTCCAGGAAACGTTTCTGGAAATTAAATTTCAGTATTGGTTTAACTTCGGTAAAATACAACAAAGATGAAGTAGCGAGGATTTGGGAACTTCCTCTGTCTCTGCTTGGTGGGAAATCTCCTCCAGCGTCTGGCGTCTGGGAAGAGAATCCTTCCATGAGGTTCTAGGGACTCAATAAAACCCAAAATGTGTGTGTCCTTAATGATGTTCTATACCCAGGGGCCTCTGGAGAAGAGAGCTTCGGGAAGATTAAGTGGGACAGGAGGTCCTGCTTTTGGTCCTGAGCCTTTCATCAAAATGCTGACAGTGAGGCCAGGTGCCCTAAAGGGTGCATTTCCGCAGGTGCCAGAGAGTAACCCAGCAGTCATGAGTCAATTTGTCCAGCCAGCCTCATTTTCCCACTGGAGACAGGCACTTATAACTTTGTTTCTAGACTCAGCCATCTTCATAGACTCCTTTCCTGGTGAATGGCATTGCCTTCCTCTCAGGCATCACCAGCTCCTAAATCTCCATGCTTTCAATCCTCCCTGGAACAGGATGAGAAAAGAAACAATTGACTGAAATCAATACCTACTGTTCCCCCACGTGTTACCGGTCGCTCACAAGCTCCCTCCAGTCTGATTTCCCCTTTTCTCTTCTCTGAGTGTATTTGAGAAACGGAGAGGACCTCATTTGTATTAAAGCTGCCTGAGGCAGCATTCGCTTTTCTCATTTTCTTTTACTTCATAGAGAGGCACCGCAGGACAGCTGAGCTGCAGTCTTGTAGGAAGGCAGCTTCCGGGGCCTCCTGGTCAATAACATGTTCAGTTGGCCCTCGGCCCCCACCTCATCCCCCCACCCCGTGCTCTTTTCAGGCTACATTTCTGAGCTGGGATGGTGATAACTGACCATCAATATAAAGAAGACCCTCCTCCCTGCCAAGAAATGCAACACAGACTCCAAGAGCCAGGGCTTAAATTGACTTTGGAGTTCCTTTACCTGCACCCCTCTTTTCCAGATGGGAAACCGAGGTTCAGAGAGGCTTAAGCAGTTACTCCAAGTTGGCCTGATGGAGGCAGGCCCAGAGTTCAAGTACCCGGACTCCAGAGTTGCTGCTTTACTTCTCTGACCCTGACTGCAGACCATACAGAGTGAGCAAAGCACACCATTCTCAAAAGATTTTCAGCCAGCGTTGAAGCAGCTAGTCCTGACAGCAGGATAAAAAGCCGAGGCTCTGCCGTCCCCCAAACCTGGGTTCACATCTCATCTTTCCATTGACCCGCTGTTAGTCATAGGCCAGGTACCGTCATTCGAGCCTCAGTGCCCTCATCTGTAAAACAGGGACAAGGGTTCTGCCTCCTCTCATAGCCCTTGGGAAGATTCGAGGAAACCCCCTATTTGCAATCCTTCTAGTATCCCTGGCTCAGAGTAAAGTATCAACAATTGTTAGTGCCCCCTCCATCTGGAAGGTGACAAATTCAATTAACCAGAACTGGCCCCCCCCACCCCTGCTTCCCGAGCCTCCCCCTTCACAGACTCATAAATCTTGTGTTGGAACGGAGCTCCATAAATCAACCGGCGCAGCCCCTGGTTTGCAGAGCTCTCGCTGCGTGTGGCTCAGTGTGGTCCCCAGTCTTCTGCTGGCTCAGCCTACCTTACGGTAAGCAGAAGAATTCCCATCAGTGCAGCCAAAAAAAAGGGAATAATGCTCTCAGTGGCTTCCACAAACGTGCTAATATTAGCTGGGCAGAAGGATAGGCAATGTACCTATATTTAGAATCTGTGTCTTCAGCCCTTTCCTGAAGCAGCAGAAGTTGAGGGGAGAAGGGGAGGAGTGTTTGCAGCCAGTCGACCCCCAGGGGCAGGCAGAACAGCTGGGCTGGTTCTCCTTTCCTCTCTCCTTGGCAAGTAGAGGAGCAGGAAAGAAGGCCGGCGGGGAGGGAGGGCGACTGCAGAGGGTGCCCCACAGAGCAGCAAGGAGTATGATAGTGACAGAGGCCTTGGGGTTCCCACTGGGATCCCAGAGCGATTGGAACGGGGCGGGGCCCAGATGTGCAGCATCTGTAACCGTCTAGTCTGATGGTGTCCAGAGAGGGATTCTCCTGGCCTGGTCCTCCTAGAGATGCCTGCAGTCAGGGCCCATGTGTTCCAGGGCACTGGGCCTGGGCCAGGAGAGAGCTGCAGACACTGCGGACTCTGATACAACCCTTTGCACGTCCTCCTCTCACAGAATGTCTGCCCTCCCTTTCTTTGCCTCATAAACTCACCTCAGGGCCTTGCTCCAGTCTTTCCCCTGTAAACACTTCCTGCTCCCCGGAAACCCTGCTGGCCCTTGCAGCACTTCTGTGAGAATGAGGAAAAGATGCCCTTCCTCCAGGCAGACACAGCCCTGCACCAGGGCACACAGCTGGGCGGGCAGAGTGGGAGCCAGGTATCAGGTCTCGTTCACTCCAGAGCGGGTGCCCCTTGTGCAGGGAACAAGCTGACCAACCGTGCGTGGCAGCCCTGACGCTCCTCCTACACACGGGTACCATGTCTCCACACGTGCTGTGCACAGCCCTTCTGTCCTGTCTTACCACAGTGTGCTGTGACCAGATGAAGGCCACAGCAGGCGACTTGAGCCTTAGCAGGTGATAAAATGGCCAGTGGCCTGAGGTCCAGACTAGCTGGATGATCTCCAGCAAGGAGCTTCCTTACATGGGGTCTCAGTTTTCTCATCCTTCAAATGAGGCAGGTGAACTAGATGATCTCTAGGGCCTCTTTCAGTCTATGTGTCTCCCCATTTTTAGGTGGCATAGCGAAGGTATAATCAGAAAAGCATGTGTGCTCTACCCTTCCCCCAAATAAAACCCACACGATCCAGAGAAATAGATTATTATATATATTATTATTATTATTATTGTAGATTTATTCACAGTCTGGCTTTCCTGTCATTCGCTCCCCTCTGCTGGAGTCTTAGGCTGGACCAGAGGGCCTGTCTGTGCAGGATGCTGAGGATTACCTGTCACCCAGGGAGAACCAGCCTCAACTCTTATTTTCCCTCAGGCTGTCTCTGCAGCTGTGGTGCTGGGATGGGCCTGGGGCTGGAAGTTTCACCCAATAAACCTTGGGAACCTTTGTAAGTCTGCAGCCCTTTCCGTGCAGGTTTTCTAGTATCACATCCCCATCTTGAAATGATTACCAGATTGCATTTTCTATCTTCCTTTCTCCATCTTGGAGAGATGAGAAGGAATCAGGGAAGGCTTGGGGGAAGGAGGCAGCCCATCAGGAGAAGTAGAAAGCCCAGGTTGTGGGTGCCTGCCTGGCAGAGCTGTGTTTCTCTCAGTTGGTTTGTTCGTTGTTTGTTCCGGCAAATAGAGTGTAACTTGGAGATTTTTAGAATCAGAGAATGTCACGTCTGAAAGCAATACACGAGATTATTCAGTCTGGCGGATTCCCAACTTTTATTGGCCACAAAAACCTGTCTTCAAAGGAAATTTTATAGGGTCCCACAGTGTATAAAATAGAGAAAGCAGGATAGGGTGGGGGAGGAAGGGGATGGGAGGCCTCAGGACACTCATGAGTACAGTATGAAAGACACTGAGCTCTCCCAGCTCCTGAAGGAAATTGAGGCCCAGAGAGAAGTACCCTGGCCAAGGTGTCCAAGTGAATGGCGGAACCTAGAGTGCTCCCAAGCCAAACCACGAGGAAGGTCAGGTCACAGCTGAGCTACGATGAAAATACCGCTTTCCTCTGTGATCCGAAGCCAGCCATCTTTCTACTCCATCAGGCTGCACTCTTACGTGGCTGGGCTTTTCCCCCCTAATTTATAGGAGAATCATTGAAGGCTAAGCCGTAAGTGCCCACTCAGGGGTTTCTCTGTTCGGCCGGTGCTGGGGTTTCAGCAGAGGAGGGGAGGGGAGGGGTCTGATGGGTGGCCTCTTGAGTCCTGTCCTCCACGTGGCCAGACTAGCTCCTCTTACCTGATTTCCAAAGACGTATTCTAGAAAAGTTATGACGGGGATGGAGGGAGCTACTTTAAACAAAGAGAAGGCCTGAGAAATTCTCGTGAAGTCTAAACTTCCGTAGATGAAGAAATCAGGGACCTGGTTTATTTGACACCATGGAAAGAGGCTTAACTTTCAAAGGCAAGAGAATTAAAGGCGCAAACCCCCTGTATCTTCAATCTGCAGGAACAGCGTTTGACATCCACCTCAGCCTCAGTGAGCCTGGGAGAGCAAAAGGCTGATGCCTCCTGCGAAAGACCCTCACAGGGATTTAAGAGCAAATCCGGTCCCCCATGGCTAGCGTGAAGCTTCTGCTTTTTTGTTTTTTGTCCCCTGCCCCTGCTACCAACTAGGTGTTTGCATTTGACGTGTAAATTTCAAGCACTGATGACTTCAGGTGACCCCCCCGACACACACACACACACACATACACACTAGGGCCTCCCTTCTGACAGCACCCCCAATTTTCCACCCCTAGCCATCCCAGCCCCTTGGACCCTTCACCTTTCTCCCCACCCACAAACGGGTGCTCTGGAGGAAGGTTGAGGCTTGCTGAGGCCGTGGAGGGGGGAAGCCAGTGTTCTTTCTTCCCTTCCACTGGTTGTGGAGTGAGCAGAGCTGTGCAAACCCCTCTTTCTGCCAGCCTGCAGCCCCTGGAGAGCGAGGCTCCGCTCCTTTCACAGATCTTTGCAGGGGTCTCCTTAACCTGTAGTTTGCAAGGTTTGTTCCTGGCATTAAATCTAATAAGCTCACGCCTGGCAGTTTGATCCTGAGCTTGTTTGAGGAGGTTAGGCCTTTACGGGGCATTAACAGGATGCTGCTGACAAGGCTTGGGGAGCCTGCCTCAGCCTCAGGAGCCCAGGGCTTTCATACTGGCTGGGCCGGCTGGAGATAGCGGGGCTCTGCTGACACAGGCCCAGGCTACAGTATGCTAGCTGGGCAACTTACCCTCTCTGAGCCGCCATTTCTTCCTTTTAAAAATGAGGAGTATACCCAAGAAGATTGTTTTGAGGAGTAAATAAAACAATAGTGGGCACTCAGTTAGAAGTCATTCCTCACCTTCCAGTGAAGCCCTAGTCTCATGACTCCATGTAATTTGACACAAATCAGAGCTTATTAGCATCTTCTCCCTAAGAGTTCTGCTGGGGTACTCTCCAGGGGAAGAGGGGAGCTCTTACCATATGTCCTCAATTAAAGACACATGCAATTTAACATTTTAACATCTCTGAAATCGAGATGCGTGTTACACGTCATAGGCATGTCAGAGTTTAATTGGTACTGTTGTTGAAGTTTTTTGCTCTTTTCTCAGTGGCGAATAAAATAACTATGTGTCTTATGACTGGAGGAATTGTCATTGATGTCATCTTCAATGAGATGAAATTGGGTGTTAGGTACTTACCATGTGCCCGTTGCTATTCTCAACCACTTTACATCAGTTGCTTAATCTGTGCAACAACCATGCAAGGTAGAGATTGATAGCCCCACTTTACAGATGGAGAAACTGTGGTTCCAAGAGGTAAAGGGACTCGGCCAGGGCACAGATTTATTAAGTTGTGGAATCAGAATTGGAACGGAGAACTGCCTGACTCCAAGACCTGTGGATAGGTTGGTAGGTGTGTCGAGAGGAAAATCTAGTTTCTTTTTGTTATTGGCAATTTATTTTATTGATGTATAGTTGATTTACAATGTTATATTAATTTCTGCTCTACAGCAAAGTGATTCAGTTATACGTATCTATACATTCTTTTTCATATTCTTTTCCATTATGGTTTATCACAAGATATTGAATATAGTTCCCTGCACTATACAGTAGGAACTTGTTGTTTATCCATCCTATATATAATAGTTTACATCCGCTAATCCCAAACTCCCAATCCATCTCTCTCCCACTCGCCCCTTGGTGACCACAAGGCTGTTCTCTATATCTGTGAGTCTGTTTCTGTTTTGTAGATAAGTTCATTTGTGTCATATTTTAGATTCTACATATAAGTGATATCATACTGTATTTGTCTTTCTCTGTCTGGCTTACTTCACTTAGTAGGATAATCTCTAGGTCCACCCATGTTGCTGCAAATGGCATTATTTCATTCTTTTTTATGGCTGAGTAATATTCCATTGTATATATATATACACCACATCTTTATCCATTCATCTGTTGATGGACATTTAGGTTGTTTCCATGTCTTGGCTATTGTGAATAATGCTGCTATGAGCATAGGGGTGCATATATTAAAAGCTAGTTTCTATTTGCTTCTTAGGACCATCCTTGAGTGGATCCGTGTCCAAGGTCTGGAGGGTGCTTTATTTTAACAAGCAAAATCACATACATTTACTGGGTGTCTGTTATGAACTAGGTATGTCATAGGCATTGGAGGTTCAGTGATAAATAAAATACATGTGGAGCTTAAAGTCCAAGAAATCTGAGCAATTACAACCCATTTAATAAGTGTTTTAATGGGACTCTACAGAATGCTGTGGGAGCATGTAGGAGGGACCCTTACCCTAGGCTAATGGACCCATGGGGAATTTCTAGGAGAAAGTGACCTGATTTGAAAGTTTAGCCCAGCAATGTGGGTTGGAGGTGGTGGAGGGCATGTTCCAGGCAGAGGGAAGAGCATGTGAGAAGAGGCCAGAGAGTGTGTGGCCCGTTGGAGAAGCTGAAAGAAGAACTAGATCCACACTATCCAGTATGGTAGCCAGCAGCCACATGAAGCTTTTGAGCACTTGAAATGTGGCTAGTCTGAACGAAAACGTACTGTAAGTGTAAAATACACACTGGATTCCAGAGACTTAGTATGACAACAAATGTAAAATGTCTCATTCATAATTTTATATTGATTATGCATTAAAATTATGTTTTAGATAATGTGAAAATTAATGACATTTTAATTACTTTTTTAAAGAGTGGCTTCTAGAATATTTAAAACCGCATGTGTGGCCCAGATTTGTGGCTCACGTTATTGTGGGACACAATGCACCAGGAAATGGGAAGTTATTAAAGGAGTGTAACCTGGGGAAGATAAAGCTAGGGATATCAGTTAAGAAGGTGCAGAATTCCAGTGCATTTGCCATGTTAACTCACGTAATCCTCAGAGCAACTCTAGAAGTAGAAATTGTTAAATTCACGTGTACAGCTAAAGAGACAGAAGCTGAGAAAGGAGGATGACTTTACCAGGTGACCCACGTGACGCTGCTCTGTGCAGGGCCATCTATAAGCAGCTCAGAGCCCACAGCCCAGTATTGCCAGGGGCACAGCAAGAACCCAGGTCTTCTGAGTCCAAGCTGGCACCCTTCCCACTTCTTATACCCCATCTCTGGCTGCCAGCCTGAAAATGACGATGCAGCCTAGGACACAGACGCCCGGATCATCTGAATCTAAACTTTTCACACCATCCCTGTGATGGGGTTCCGTTTTGCAGGTGTTTTCCTAGGTCCCTTACTCTAAGCAATTAGCAAAGATGTGACACCTGGCAATCACTCCCCCCCTGTAAATGCGCTCTGATGCCTGGCTATTTCCCCAGCTTCATTATTGATTGTTTAGATCATAACTGTTTTCAGAAAATGTACTTTCTGAAAGAACCCGGAGCACTTCTGAGCGTTCACCACCACTTCTAGAAACATTGCTTTGTGCCCACCCCCTTGACATGAACATATAACACACCCTGTTCTCCATTAGTACCATATCCTGTTCACCAGAAGCCACAGGGTTGAGAGGCAGCTGAACAGAGACATGGGAATGGTTCCAAACTCCTTAAAGGACAGCGTCTTCCTGGGGAGCAGCATTTTGTTTTAATTTTCTAAAATCAAAGATATACTTACAAATGATTGCAAAATAAAATAGTGCAGAATGTCTCGTAGTAAAAAGCAAAATCCTTCCCCAACCTCATACCCGCTCCCCGAAGGCAGCCACATTTAACCACTTCTGTTTTTAGTTCTTACGGTGGTTGCTTCCACGTCATTAAATAGCATTTGCTTAAACTGCTCCAAAGTGATGTATCAACTTTACACGGTATCTGTTGCCTCCCTGCTGGATTAAGTGAAGGCTTAGCTCACTGACACCCCACCTCTCCCACCTTCTCCCAGGGTGCACTTGCAATTAGGAGTCAGTATTATCACATTTTTAGTTCTTCCTCTGGTTACCTTTGTAACTCTAAATAATATACTTAAGACAGTGGTTCTGAAGGGTGGCTTCTTCCCCTGGACGCATTTCTCCAAAGCTTCTCTTCCAGCCATAAGATAGCTTTCTGCAGAAAGGCTCCTTTAGAGAAAGAATTGTTATATGCATAGCACCTAAAGGGTGCTTGTTCTTAGTATTTTGAGGTGGGTAGCTCTCATTAATTCTTCAAAGTTTGAATTTCTACCGTGCAGGAGGATAGGGGGATGGTAGGGCTGTTGGAAAGCACTGGAACACATCTTGCCAAATGTGCAGTTGTGGTTAAGAAAGCTTACTCATTTCCACCATTGAAAAGACCCTTCACTAGACCCTCAGAGGTCCTCTTGCCTGATTCATAGAACATCAGAGTTTTAGCTGGAGCCTGACTGTGTTTTTCTTTGGAAAAACTAAGGTATAGGGAGATGAACTAGAGAGAATCAGGTTAATAAGCTACTTAGAGCAGGTTCTAGAAACCCAGTTCTTCCAAATGTGATACAGGAAATAGTGCATTTCTATCACATTACACCTTCCATAAGCCTGGGATTTCCAAAGTCATCTGCATGCCACAGAAAAGGCTAAGAGCAAAGTTCAGAATAGGTGGAAGTTAACTTTCTACCAAGGTCTGGAGTTAACCAGGGTTATAATAAGTAAGTTGAAATAGCAATGAAATTTTAGCAGGAACAGCGCTGTCTTGGACTTTGTGTATGTGTGTGGGTGGGAGTGAGGGGGTGCAAAATCATTAATGCTAAGCTTAACAGTTAATAAAATATTTGTCTTAATTTTTAGAAAATAAAAAACACGTTTCATTAGAGACCGATAGTATGTAGGGCACTCTGCTGAACACTGAAGATATAGGAACACTTAAAATATTCATTTGATAAAATTCTAGTAAGTAATGACTAGGACATCCAAATGCAATGCAGGCCTTAGAAGATAAATCAGTGACGCTATTCCGGCCTTCAAGGAGTGCACCATCTGTTCACCGGTGGATAGACATCTACAGAAGAAGACAAATACAATACCAGCACAATAAAGTAAGAGTGTGGACGTAAGGGTCAGACAGATCACTGGCACGGATCATTTTATCGTGCTTGGCAGGTACAGTTGACCCTTGAATAACATGGGTTTGAACTGCGTGGTCCACTGATATGCAGATTTTTACCAATAAATATGCAGTCAGCCCTCCTTATTAGCAAGGTTTGAATCTTCAGATTCAACCAACCAACCGCGGATGTTTCCGCTGGCTGGTTGGTTGAATCCAAGGGTGCGAAAGTTGAGGATACAGAGGGCCGACTGTATTCATTATACTACGCCATTTTATATACGAGACCTGAGCATCCTTCTATTTTGGTGTACCCAGGGGCTTCTGGAACCAATGCCCCACAGATACCGAGGGACGACTGTATTGCACTCTTTACAAATTGAAGGTTTGTGGCAACCGTGCATGGAGCAAATCTATCAGTGCCATTTTTCTAACAGCGCTTGCTCACTCCATGTCTCTGTGTCACATTTTGGTAATTCTGGCCATATTTCAAATATTTTCGTGATTATTATACTTATTAGGGTGCTCTGTGATCAGTGATCTTTGATGTTACTGTAGCAAAGATGACAACTCGCTGAAGGCTCAGATGATGGTAAGCACTTTTCAGCAATAGGGTATTCTTTCATTAAGGTATGTACTTCGGTTTTTTTAGACAATACTGTTGCACACTCAGTAGACTACGGTATAGTGTAAATATAACTTTTACGTACACTAGAGAACCAAAAAATTCATGTGACTCGCTTTATTGTGATATTCGTTTTATTGCTGTGGTCTGGAACCAAACCTGCCATGTCTCTGAGGTCTGCCTGTAATTCTCACTCTGTTGCTCACAAGCTGGATGACCTTGAGCAAGCCATGACACTCCTCTGTGACTTGTTTTCTCTTCTGTATCATGGTAACACCTGCTTCATGCAGTAAGAAGTGTAGAAGCAGAGTGAGATTAAAAAAATGTAATTATGTGAACCCCCCAACCCAATGCCTTGTAAATGCTAAACTGTTCATAAGTTGAGTCCCCCTTTTTTTCCTCCAACCCCCAGATCTGAGACCTGCTAGAGGAGTTTAGAGGAAGAGGTGATCATTTATCTGAAATGGAGGGGGGAAGCCTCCAAGGGAGGCTGGCAGTGATCTGGACCTTGCAGGGTGAGGAAGGCGGAAGAACCCAGGAGGTGTGTGGTGACAATGCCTGTGGCACACTAGAGGAGAACGTTGTGTTTCTTAGGACCAAAATCAGGGGAGAACTTTTAAAATCTTCAGTGAATTACCTTTGCTTTTGTGAGGAGTCCTAGAAGAAAGAGACTGGAATACTATTTGGGGCTAGAAAGCCACCTGCTCCCAAGAAGCCTTTCTTGACCCTCGGGTATAATGCACAGTTGATTCTAGCATAGACCTTGTCTTTGGGCTGACCTGGCCAGGCCTTTGTCCTCACAACAGTGTGACCATGGACAGATGACAAAATCACCTTGAGTCTCAAATCCCTCCATCTGTAATGTGGGGAATAACAATAGTATATCCCCATGGTGTCGTTATGAGGAATCAATAAAAAGCCTTCAGAACACGTCTAGCCTACAGTAAGCACTCAGTAGACGCTAGTTGCTTTTGAAGTCTTTGCCTTGCCTTACTTCCTAGCATGCACCACTTCCTGCTGAAAGGAAGGCTTTCCACGTTGGGAGGGCAGGACTGTGCCTTAATTATCTCTGTCCCATGGCCCTGGGGTGGGGGATCACATCCAGCTGGCTCTCAGGGAATGATTACTGAAAGGGGCTGAACTTGCACTGACTGGACCTCATGATTCTGTGAAGTGGAGCTCAAGATGGAGTGAGTCAGCCCAGGAGGTTGGGGATGTAGGTGGTGTTAGAAGCACCCAGACTTTGGAGTCATGAAGACTTGAGTCTGAAAACCCCTATTTTGCCATTTACTCTTGGCCTTGATTTTGTCATCTGGAGAATGGGGACAGAAATCGCGACCTCCTGGGGTTGTTATGGGAACCAAGTGAGATAACCTGTGTTATCATGCTACTTGGCTATAGGCTGTGTGTGTGTGTGTGTGTGTGTGTGTGTGTGTGTGTGTGTGTGAGACAAGGTATCTGGTACATAGTTGGTGCTTAGTGCACAGTGAATATGTATTTGCTTCTGCTTCCCTTTTCTGGGGCTGGGGAATATGGTTACAAGGTGGTCTCCCCCAAGAGGCAATGCCAGGTCACACACCACCACTCCCTCTGCCCCCAGCCCCGGTGGGAAGCTTGTGTGCTGAGAAGCCCATGCTGGTGCCACTCGCCAAGTCCAGGACTCGTGGGTGAGCAGTGGAAGTTGGGTTCCCCCCAGCTCCACCGTTGAACATTGGGTGCCTTGGTCAGATCCCCCTGCAGGCTGGACCTGGGGTCCCTGTGGTAAGATGAAGAGGTGGCCTCAGCAGACCCAGTGTCCCTCAGGGGACAAGTATGAACACAGTTCACCCCCTCTTCCCCAGAGAGAGCCCATGGTCTCTTACAGATAAAGGATCGGTTAATAGAACATTCTGGAATGGTGTGGAAGGTACAGATAAATGCACAGACACACAAGAACCCAGAGGAGCAAATGGCTTTACAGTCTCTGAAGTCCTTTAGAAAGACACGAGAAAGGCTCTAGAAGCATAAACCTGTCTTCCTAGTCAACATTCCGTGGCCTCTTCCAAGGCATGAGTCCTCTTGGGAAGCTTATGTGACAGGTCAGGATAGCTGGCTGTTGAGGGCAGTCTGAACCTTCCCCTTCCAGCTTTCTCTCACTCCAGATCTCAGAGTCCTCATTGGCCAGTGAGGTGTACAGTTACCTGCAGGCCTTTTACCCTCAGACTGACTTAACACCGTCATGAAGAAGTTTGAGTTTGTCTCAGTTTCCACATCAGGCGAACTTAATGACTTAGGACATTTCCAAAATGTTTGTGACAGAACTTTTCTTCAAACAAATTCTCTCATGAAATCTGAATAAATACAACAGGAAGAGGCAGAGCTGCTTCTAGTTGGGAAGAGAGGGGCTGTTCTCCCTCCTGATGGGCTGCTTCTGTAAACCTGGCTCTCTGCTGGGCACTGAATCCCATCTGCTTCCTGCCTTGGCCTGTCGAGTAGGGAAACTGCCCTGCAAATTATACAGATTATACAAGGGGAGCTCAGAGAGGCAGCCTGAGGATGAGAGGAGTCACGGTCAGCTTCCTGGAGGAGGTGATGCCTTGAGAGCCTTGAAGGATGAGTAGGCATTTGTCAGGGAAGGAGGTAAGCTGGAAGATAGGCTCTGGACAGCAGACAGAGCTGGAATCTAAGTGAAGGGGGTGTTGGAGTGGGGCTGGGAACCAGTGGGGAGCAGCGAGAAGAGATAAATGGGGGAGATAGACAGGCCTAGAACTTGAGGAGCTTGTATGAGGTGATACCTAGTCATGTAAGAGTTTTGAGTAAGGAAGTATGGTAACTGGATTTTCAAAATATATATAGCAGATTTATTTGGATATAATTCACATACCATGCACGTTGGTAATTAGATTGCGGGACTAGAAACTAAATCACCTTGGCTGTAAGGTGGCAAGGGGAGTAAAATCACTGGGGGATCATCTTGGATGGCGCGTTCTGTGTCGTGCTCACCCCCAGGCCCCAAGCACCAGTTACACTCCCTGGCTTGTGGCTCACAACCCAGACCTGCCCCACAGGCTTCCAAAAGCCTGGTGGGGGAAGGAGCCTTCTGGATCATGAACAAGTGAGGGAAGCAAGCTTGAGAGGCTCTTGTTGGCGGCCAGTTTAGAGGTGGTGCTGGGGAGAGAGGGCGATGGGGACAAATCCAGGAGCCACTGGGGAGTCCTGGCCCGGCGAGGCTCTGTGCAGGCCTTGGTCTCTCCGTGAGGCCCGTGAAGGTCTAGAAAGGAACCTGCTGGGGGGAGAGAGAGGGGACAGCCACAGAGCCGCAGGGAGAAGAGAAAGCCCAGAAGCAGTTAATCCTGCCCGTTGAATTGTTTTATAAACGACACTCTAAAATCAAATAGATGCAATAAAAACACAGTGGTCTTTTCATTAAACATGCCACAGAGGCCCCTTGTTTAGCAGCCGTTGTCAATCAGACCGAGGCCATTGTCTCTTTCCCCAGCCCCCCATAATTGGCATCTGTGTGGGAGCAAATAAATAAATACCAGGCTGGCATTTTAACTAGGCCAGCAAGGAGACGCATGCTGCTTTCCAGAGTCTGCTCGGCCCTCCGAGCAGGGAGGTCCTGGACAGGCCTGTGTTCTCCGGGAGGGCCCAGCCGCAAGTCCCCACCAGGTGCAGCTCCCTGCTTCTCTCCTGGATGGAGCCACTCAGACCGTTACCCCAAATCACTGCTCCAGAGAGCCCTTATTTCTGTTTTCTGTCTGCAGAAGCCCCTGGAAGATAGTCAGTAGAAAGGCTTTCTTTTTGGTATTTTGCCTGCAGTATGTCAAGGGGAAAAAAAGACATGAACACATTCTCTAGCTGATTTTGTCTACAAGCACTTAATAACAGCAATATAGCACTCATTAAATAATACAAATAGAATTGAAGTAGCATGGTTAATTAGTAATAGCATCGTGGCAGCATAAGGAGATAAGACTGTTGTGATTCACTAGTAAGAATAGCATCGTCACAGCATTGTTACTTACTGAGAGTTTTGTAATAGCATGACTGTCGCCCACTGCTTTGGACAACATGTTCCTATACAGGCGATTCTCCTTATTCCTGGCAGTTATGTTCTAAGTAGCCGCAAACACTGAATGAATGAACGCTGAACCACTGCTCCTAGAGAGATACAGAGTTAGGTGCCTGCGAGCCTCTGGTCACATTTTCATCAGCTGATCGATACATCATCTTTTTTCGTGGCTATTTCTGTGTCAAAGCACCTTTTAAAGTATATTTTGTTGATTCATTAACATTGAACTCAGAGCTAACAGTGCTGTAACTGATGCCTGAAGGAAGCTTATCTAATGCACGTATTTTCTCGGAAGGCTCATCAGAGCCTTCTTACTTAGGAACGCTAAACAGCACTTCAGCGCTATGCCTGGGGCCACTTTAAACAGCAAAATCACCAACAAAAATGTGAAAAATGTGGCGCTAAATAGACCGCGAAAAGGATACTTGTTTACAGGATCAGGGCAGAAACTAGACCACAGAGCCTTGCCTGGCTCTGCCTCAGCTGGGAACTCGAGCATCCGGAGACTCAAATTCCCCCATCCTCTGTGTGTCCCTGAATGACCACAAGAGCCCGCGAGTATTGACACGGGGGTGACAAATAAATTGTAGGCAAATTCGCAAATACATATTCCACAAATGAGGGTTGGCTAGCTTTTATTTCACTTAGTTCTCAATCAAGCCAGTAACTCCCATCTTTTGGTATTTTGAACTAAGGTTCAAAGAGCAGAAGTAAATTGTTCAAAGTCACATAGCTGGATTGTGGTTCATCATATGACACCAGGGGTCAGTGAATTGCAGCCCAGGGGCCAGCTGCCTGTTTTTGTAAATAAAGTTTTACTGAAACACAGTCATACTCATGTGTCTACATCCTGTCTACGTGGCTGCTTTTGCGCCGCAGTGGCAGAGTTGAGCAGTTGCCACAGAGATCAGATAGCCCACAAAGCCTAGAATAGTTACAATCCAGCCCTTTAGGAAAAAGCTGGCCGATCCCTGTATTATCCCAAATTCTCTCTTTTTAGTTCAGAGGCGAGAACGTTCTCTCTGGTCTCAGTACTGGAATGGTTTGTGCTTTTCCTAAACACTCTGTTTTTCTCTCTTGAAGAATGGGAATCTTATAACTGATTATGTTTCCTTCTTTACATTGACGTAAAGAAGCTCAAAGCCTGGGCTTCCCTAGTGGCACAGTGGTTAAGAATCCGCCTGCCAATGCAGGGGACACGGATTCAATCCCTGGTCCGGGAAGATCCCACATGCTGTGGAGCAGCTAAGCCCGTGCGCCACAACTACTGAGCCTGTGCTCTAGAGCCCGAGAGCCACAACTACTGAAGCCCGCGCACCTGGAGCCCATGCTCCGTAACAATGAGAAGCCCGCTCCCCACAACTAGAGAAAGCCCACGCACAATGAAAGACCCAACACAGACAAAAATAAAATAAATAAATTTATAAATTAAACGAAACAAAAAAAGAAGCTCAAAGCCTAAAAAAGCTAGAGATAACTGGCTCTCACATGTTAGGAACAGAAAGGATCTTCCATCTCAGTTACACTAGAAGGGGGGTTAGATTATCTCCACACAAAAATGTGATCAATTTAGAGAAGGTTATACAGGCATCTGAACTTTCCAGTAATGAAGTGTTTCATCCGGAGCAGGACCAGGATTCTATAGGAATGGTAGTTTTCACTAAGGAGAAAAAGACTTACTATCTGAAAATAATCTTTTTAGCTCATTACCATTTACTGAGAACTCATTATGTGTGAGTGCTATTCATGGCTTACATTATTTTTTCTCTATGGTATGTAGTATTTAGGCCAAGAGAGTCTGTGCCACAGAGCTCAGTGTCATTATCCCTTTTTACAGATGAGAAAACCAAGGACCAAAGATGTTGATGTGTCCTAGGTCACAGAGCAAGGCAGTGAGAGATTTGAGATTTGAAGCCAGGTGTGTCTAACTCCAAAACTTATTCCCTACACCCTACTCCATCATTCTAGATAGTTACCCAGCATCAACCTTCATCCTTCCAACTCGCAGAATCAGGACTATGGGCTAGGCAGTGAGGCGTTTCTGACATTCCTCTCATGCTAGGACATTCATCTTTGGATCTGAACAGGGTGGGTGTCCTTTGCAGAGCATCGGGGTGGGACGGGAAAGGGGACCGTGTCCAGAGCAGACTCACGGGGTTTGGCGAGAAGGCTCTGCAGCATCCGGGGGATGTGGTGATGGTGGCTGGCGTGAATCTCAATTCTCTGAGACTGGAGAGAAAACGAGGAGCTGGTTCTGTGTGGACTGAGCTTGAGGCTCCATGAGACGTTCAGAGGAAATGCTCACTTGCGAGTGCTGGGAGCCTTTGTCCGTCACTTGTATGTATTTTATAATGTATGTCTCTCACTCAAAACTCTGTGGGATGGAAGGGCGGAGAGCCTTTGTTTAATGAATGTGATGGCTTCAGTTAAAAAAAATTTTTTAATTGTTCCTCTTTCTAGATCATCCTGAAAGTCTTACCAGTCTTCTTGGTCACTTCTGCTATGCCTGTAAGAAAAGGGAAAGCTGTGCTTGGGTCAATTCAGAACCTCCTCCGTCTCCATCAGAATCCATAAATATCTACTGTCCCACTGCTACAGCACCTCCTAAACTCTTGAGTACACGGTGTAAGTGGAGGGCTGTAAAGACTCTGTTAAGGATGTCTCTAGTGAGACCAGTAGCAGATATAAGGGCCTGTGCCTTTCAGAAGGATGGGCTCTGGAGCACAGGAACTTCTCCCCACCCCCCACCCCCATCATTCCTCTTCTCCAGCAGCAACATTTATGAATATTTATTGAACATCTGGGCATCAGGATGACGCAAGGTACTTACCAGCACTAGCGTGGAAGCTCCTGAGAGCAGGCATTTGAGAATTGCTGTATTCTCTGGGCCTAGACTGTACTTCGTATGCTTGATACATGGTAGGTCCTCAGGAAGTATTTGTTGAGGGGATGAAGGAGTGAAAAAAGATACTTCCCCATGACAAGGAAGATCCAGTCCGTCCTCCAACACTTATTCAGCATGTGTCAGATCTTGAGTCAGACCTTGGGAACACACTGAAGCGTAGACCAGCCCCACACTCAAGATGTATTATGAAAGAGACCAGCTGGTCAAAAGATCACGAACGTTCCTGAGAGAAGTGTTACTGTAGTAATAGGAGCTGAGTACTAAGAGAGGCAAGAGGGGGTCCTCTTGACTCCAGCTGGGAGATTGGGGCGGGCTTCACAGAGGAGGCAGCATTTGAGCTGGTCTTGAAGGATGAGTAACAGTTCCCTGAGTGGGCAATGGGAAGGGTATCCAGGCAGAGGAAATCTTGGGCTGAGGGAGCTGAGACAGTTGTTCTGGTCATTTACAAGGAAACATGTTGGCCAGTGGGTGGGAGGTGGGAATAGACAGTCTATCCTCCCAGCCCTAGGGAAAGACTAGTTTTTTTCCATCTAAATACCTGCTCCCTCCCCATCTCTCATATTATCATCCTTCTAGAAGATGAGAAGGAGAGGAGAAGAGAGGGGGATAAAGTTTATTGGTGGGAGAGAAATGTTGGGGTAAAAAGGCATGCACAAGAAAGACGTGGATACATACCTGAAAAAAAAATGGCTCAGAGCAACACTTTCCAATAGAAATATGGTATTCAACATTTTCTAGTAGTCACATGTAAACAAGTGAAGTTAACTTTAATAATATATTTTATTTAACATAAAATATTCAAAATATTATATCATTTCAACCTGTAATTAATATAAAATTTATCAGTGAAACATTTAAATTCTTGTTTTTCATTCTCATTCTTTAAAATGTTATATATTTTATACTTACAGCACATAGCAATTCGGACTAGCCGTATTTCAAGGGCGCAATAGCCACACATGGCCAGTGGCTGCTGTATTGGACAGTGCAGACCTAGACACCTACACTTTTTAGTTTAGTACACAGTGTAGAACTGAAGAATTAAGGAATGTCCGGGGCTCACCCATTCCCATTCATACACCTTTGTTCACCTGTTCTACATACACACAGCGTTTATTGAATGTCCCCTCTGCACCTGGGGCTTCTGATATGAAGTCAAACAAGGGATGGTGTGTGTCACCAGCAAGCGTGCAGTTTCATGAATCACAGGCCAGTGAGTTGGCCATCTACAGGGGCCTGGGATATGTCTGTTTATCAGTGGTCTCAAACCAGGGCCTGTGGGCTGTCTGTGGCTGGCAAATACTTTGGGTTTGGCTGTTTGAATTTTCCTATACCATATCTTAAAAACAATATAACCCAGCAGGTGTTATGCATAGTCTCAAGGCAGGTTAGCATCTTTTTCCTGTACCTGGTACGCTTCACTCATTAGGTTACCGGTGGGCCCACTGCAGGCATTGGTTGGTGTCTGAGAGCCCTGGATGAGAACTCTCTAAGAAATCCCAAGCGTTGATAAGACCAAAGGTAGGATGGACCTAGAGAACCACCAGGTTGTGGTTGGCCATCCCCGCTTGCGTTCTAGAATCACCTGGAGCTCTTCTTAAACATACCGTTTCCTGGGCCCCGCTCTCAGGGATCTGATTCAGTTGGTCTGAAATGGGATGGAGACCCAGTCTTTTTTTAAAAGCCCTACCAGTAATTTTAGTTCAGTTTCTAACATGCTCCTGCTGAGAAACCGCAGCTCAGAGAGGCTGTTTGTTTTGGCCAGAGTCACAAAATACACTAGCCCCCTAACTTCCAACCCACTGCTGTTTCCCCCAAACAGCCCTGAAGGCAGAGGGGCCCCCCTAACCTCCTTGAATATTCAGGCGGCGTCCCACACATTAGGAGCTTGGAGCAGGGGAGGCGGGAATCTGTAACTGCTGTGTCGCCTCTTCAAGAACAAAGCCCTTGCCGGTTTACACTCTGGGAAGACTGCCAGGCTCAAGTATTAATAATAATCTCTTTGTTTTTTAAATGCCTTATAACTGCATAAATAAAGCTTACTTTCTCTTCTTTAAT
Organism: Aethalodelphis obliquidens; assembly: GCF_003676395.1. Taxonomy (NCBI): domain Eukaryota; kingdom Metazoa; phylum Chordata; class Mammalia; order Artiodactyla; family Delphinidae; genus Aethalodelphis; species Aethalodelphis obliquidens. The sequence continues at coordinate 6,049,855 of NW_020837994.1, read as the reverse complement.
GGTAATGAGGCTTATTGGACTGATTTGTTGATTAATAATACTCTAATTTCTTTACTGACAAAACACGAAGGCCAAATGATGGATGCTGGGTGCTAGTAGCTTGGGATGTGAAGCAGCCATTCCAGCCTTTTTTTTTTTTTTTTTT
>NW_020837994.1:6027206-6049610 GCF_003676395.1 Aethalodelphis obliquidens | reverse complement strand
ATTCCATATATATGTGTTAGCATACGGTATTTGTTTTTCTCTTTCTGGCTTACTTCACTCTGTATGACAGACTCTAGGTCCATCCACCTCACTACAAATATCTCAATTTCGTCCATTTTTATCTGCTGCTCTGGCATCTCAGAGAGAAGAGTAGCAACGGCTTCTCTGCCATCGGGTACTGATAAGCAAGGGCTACAGCAACTTCAGGAAGATGGCCCCTGAGTCTTCCTGCAGGGCTATTCCTGAACACCCTTTTCTTCACGTTATGCAATGTCTGTCCTATGAGGACGTGTGGGAAATATGTCTCTCTGATATCAGTACCAGTAATGGTTGCACTCATCCTGGTAGTATTGTACACACACTTGTAGACACTGGGAAATTGTGAACTTGATAATGTTTGCTGTTTCCCATTGGACATCAGGAAACTCGGAGTCAAACCCATGTCCTACCAGCAGGAAACATAAAGTCCTCAGCAAATGTTTGATGTAATAACAGTTCACATTTGTTGAGCATTTACTGTCTATCTACATGGACTCCCTTTATGTAACTTACTTTCTGCAAGCTTCAAGTTCCTGGAAAACTACAAGGCAGCTCTCCCTTTTATAAATCAAGTAATGTTTTTAATGCCCTGGGGGAATAAAGAACTCATTTAAATCCGAGATCCTGGTGCTGTGAATAATGACCTCCTTACTCCACCGTGTTTGCAGTGTCATCTGCTGGTTTTCAGACTCTCTCTTGACCTACAGAGGAGGCCAGCTGGGATGGCTGCTGCCTCCGAGTTGGCTGTGAACTTAGCTTTCCTTTCCTGAGCCCAGAAAAAAACCCTGCTCTAGCTACGAATCACAGGCCAGAGCTGAGCCCTGACGGGGGCCCACGGTTGCGGACGGCTTTGCACGGTCACGCACTGGCCCAGAGACAAAGGGAAACGGGAGGGCTTTTATTGGTCACCTGCCTCCTTGCAAGGGATTCCTGATAGATAACAGATGGAGAGACGAGGGAGTTAATGAGGTCGGCGTTCTGGCCAAATGCTTTCCATCTTCCTGTAGCCACTGAGTCCACTGGAAAAGAATGTTGTGCTGGGTGGGCGGGGCAGGGAGAGCTAGTGAAGCTGAGCTTTCACCAGAGGTGTTGGGGGGAGGCAGGGAAGCAAGAATGGTGTGCACTGCTTCGATTCATCTCAATTCAGTGAATATTTATTAAGCATCTCCTATGCTAGTCACCTTTATGTATCACCCCACCCCCACATATGCCTCCAAAATACCCTTCCATGTAGTTATCATTATCCCTGTTTTATAGCTAAGCTACTTAAAAGACTCAGAGATGTTAAGTAACTTGGCCAAGATCACACAGCCAGCCTAGAACTCAGCTGGGATTCGAATCTAAATTTTTCCCTCTCTTTAAACCTAATATGTCACGCCGCTTCTCCAAGCGGTTCGACCACTCGCTGTGTCACACATTCCTTTTAAAATTGTTTTCAGGGGTCTCATTTCCGAAGCATCTCTTCTTGCTGTAGTGAGGAAATGGGGGTATGAAAGAGCCTGATCTTCAAAGCATTGGGAGAAATGGATGGAAGGAGCAGTTTACACTTAGAAAATTTGTGTTCGGTTCTAGCCAAGGGTTAGTGGTAATTTAATCGTCAGGGCCGATGTCCACTTCCTGGGGGGGCTCCCTGCCCCGAGCCAGATGTTTTTTGTTGAATCTGGTAATTTTCAAAGAAAGGTCCAGGCTGGTCTCCATGAATAGAGCTCGTGGAAGACCATGGGAAACCTCCCATAAACAGTGTGCTACGTGGCACTTCACAACTCCTCAGCCTCTCGGGGCTCTCACAGCAGCCCTGTGAGGCAGGCTCATTACTGGCCCCATTGTATGGGAGGGCAAACTGAGCCCCCAAGACGCCCCCTAGTCAAGTGCAGAGCTCGGACCCATTGTGTGTAGGAAGGTGCAGGCTTGGTGCCTGGCATATCTGGGCATTCACAAACCATTGGAACTTCAGATTCCTAGCTCTGAGGCTTTTTCCTTCCATCACGCTGTCTCCACCTCGAGAAAAAGTAATCTATCCTGAAGGCTGTTTTTCTCAAAAAGTAAGGAAACCCTTGCTGGGCTGTGATCTCATGTTCCTCACAGGCCCCTCTGGAGCCTCCATGGAGCATGCCTGTGACTTGCTTTCATCCATCCAGAGGTTATAAGAAACCAAATGTTGGCAGCGTAACATCTTTCTTCGGAGGAACTCGGAGGCCTACCCCAGGATTTGTCTCTGGGGGCTGGGGAAGAAATTTGAGAGACCGACTGTGGAAGAAGCACTGGCTTTGTTTTGTCGAGATCTGTGCTTTTTAAGCAGTTTCATCCCCAAACCCATAACATCCCTCCTCCTAAAGAAAAAAACAATCCAAAAAAAGTGTGAGCTGCCATACCCCGCTGCACCCACAGCTCGCTCTCTCTGTCCTTGGGTATCCTCGACTGGCCCCCAGACCCAGGGGAGAGTGGGGAGAGCGCTTCTCGGGGGTCAGTGGTGTGGGATGCAGAGGGAGCTGAGGATGGGCTAAGGGCTCAGACCCACGCCACACCCAGAGGGAAAAGGCAGGTTGGACTCTAGAGGAACCGTCCCATGGTTGAGAGTCCTTGAATTCCAACGGATCATGGGACCCTTCAGAGTAAAGAGCAGGGGTGAGGACCTGGGTGGAGGAGGGGACCAGAGGAGGGCACCAATGCTTGTGGAGTGCCCTGTATGGGCCAGCTCATTGCCATACATGTTCTTCTCTTTTTCCCCAACGAGCCTGTGAAGTTGCAAGATGAGGAAGTTGAGGCTCAGAGGCCCAACAGCGCCATCCGTAGCTTGTCAGAGGCAGAGCTGAGACCAGAGCCCAGGTTTCCGATGCCAGAGCTGGAGGTCAGGGAGTAGCCAGGCTTGCTAACTGAGCAGCACGCGGTCCTCGTGGGCCTGGCCTGGTATATCGTGTGGGGTCAGAGGTGTGCGATCATGAAGTCAGGTGTGCATCTATTCAGACACGTCGTATGTATTAAAGGTCCAGACCTGTGCTGTCCAACGTGGTAGCCGCTAGCCATATGGACTATTTTAATTTAGTTAAAAGAAAATAAGATGAGAAATTCAGTGCCTGAATTGCATTAGTCACATTTCAAGTGTTTTAGTCTACATGTGACGAGTACTGTATTGGACAGCACAGGTGTATAAAACATGCTGTCAGTGCAGAAAGTTCTGTGGGACAGTGCTGGTCTAGAGGGGTTCAGAGCCAGCCAGTTGCAAAAGCGAACAGTTTGAATCACCTCTGGGTCTGAACCCCCTCCTGGGCCTGGCCCAGAGCGGCATGAACAACCCTGGCCCCTCCCCCAGGTGCTGTTGGTGGCTCTGGAGCTCAGAGTCCTGTGACCCTTGTGTGTCCAGCACTTTGCTTCCCTTGGCCGGGCTTGTCAGTATCAGCTGTGTGTGTCCTGCAGCTTCCCCAGATTTCCTGAGTCAGCTCCAAAGTCACATATTTTGTGCTACTGCACCTTTTAGAACATTTCACCACAATCATTTTATCCTGAATATGTGCAGAACAGAACCCAGCACAAAAGCCCTAGGCATTGGTGAAATCATAGCTCTTTGAAGAAGACAGATGAGTAAGCAGTCATTACAGCCTTGTGATAAGGGTTACTTACAGGCAGGCATTTAGTCACTCGCTCACTCACTCATTCATTCATTCATTCATTAACAATTTGGCATCTACCATAACTGAAGACAAAAATAGTGATATTTAGGAGGGAGTGGCCATCCTGCATAGGTAGGACAAGGGGGAAGATGAAGTCAGTAATTGACAAGGTTTCTGGGGAGCATAGCCCCAACTCTGTGTGGTCAGGGGGCCTCCTTGGATACTGAGAATCAGGAAGGTCACAGGTAGGGCCAGTGTGTAGCCCTGAGACAGCAAATTGAGTGGGGACCAGGCCTTGGACTGAGAATCCTGGGGTTTTAGGGCAAAAGGAAGCTTAAAGGTTTCCCGTCTGACCCTTTCATTTCACAGAGGACGAACCCGAGGCCCAGACAGAAGCAAGGAACAGCAGGGCTTGGTGGCAGAGCTGTATTCAGAACCCAGGCACCAGCTCCCGGGCCAGGGCCCTTCCCTTTCCTGTGCTGTGTCTGAAGGACTGCGTTTTATTCTGAGTCCACATTCCCTACTCCTCTGTAACACTCACCCCAAGGGTCACTCCAATCCCAGCAGCCTTACAGAATTTAGATCTCGGGGAGGGAGGGCACAGGGCAGAGCCAGTGGTAGTGAGACAGGGTGTAAGGGGGCCCGTCAGCCTCATAGTGTAGAGGTTGTGTTAACTCAAGCCAGAAAACCAGGGCTGGAACTCTGCCACTTACTTGCTGTATGGCCTCTGGCGACTTACCACACTTCTCTGACCTTCAGGTCTAAATGAGATTATAGTACCTACCTCGTCGGGTTGCGGTGGGGTGTAAATTGGTTGTTAAATCTGAAGCCTTTAGAAGAGTATCTGGCGTTATCAAAAGCACTTATAACTATGTAAGGGTTGTGTTATCATGATTTGTCCCCTGTTCCAGAGCTGGACATGTGATCTGACATGTGTACCAGTGGGGACACTGGGGCAGAAGTTTTGCATTCCCAGCGCAACTTAGAAAACCTCGAATCCATGACCCCTCTGAGCTGGTTCTGACAAACTCTCATGTTCCTGCTTTAATCTCCCATGGAACACTTACCCTGTTCCATCTTACGTTTTTAATAATTTGAGTATTTTCCTTCTCTTCCCTGTTAGAAAATAGGGATTGGGATTGACATATATACACTAATATGTATAAAATGGATAACTAGTAAGAACCTGCTGTATAAAAAAAATAAATAAAATAAAATTCAAAAAAAGAAAAGAGGGCTTCCCTGGTGGTGCAGTGGTTGAGAGTCCGCCTGCCGATGCAGGGAACACGGGTTCGTGCCCCGGTCCGGGAAGATCCCACATGCCGTGGAGTGGGTAGGCCCGTGAGCCATGGCCGCTGAGCCTGCGCGTCCGGAGCCTGTGCTCCGCAACAGGAGAGGCCACAACAGTGAGAGGCCCATGTACCGCAAAAAAAAAAGAAAAGAAAAGAAACCTGAGAGCAGGAACTGTATTTTATTTAGTTAGAGATTCACACCTTGAGTTAGAAAACATGGATTTAAATAATATCCTATTAGTGATACACCTTTTCTTTTTTTCTCCTTTTCTTTTTTTGATAACAGCTTTATTGAAATATTCACAAGGCAGATCATACACAGTTCAGTGGCTTTTAGTAGATTCATCAAGTCGTGAAACTGTCACCATCATCAATTTTAGGACATTTTCATCACCCCAAGAAGAAACCCATCCCCATTCCCTGTAGCCCTTCATGGGATGGTGATGAATACATGGAAACAGGCCTTAGCACAGGGCCAGGAACATGGCTGGTGCCTAATTAGTGTCTGTTCCACGGGCCCCAACACAGGCCTTCGTGCAGGTTTGTGAGGTCAAATTCTACAGCTTTCCCCCACCCCAGAAGCATGACGGCAGCTCTGCTGGGTCACCTCCCAGAAGCCCAAGGAGGCCCAGGTCCACTGCCAGGTACTGCGTTATGCTCGAACGTGGGATGCGAAGGTGTTGGGGCGAGGGGGTCAGTGGATGGGGGAGGTATTGCCCCGGGAATTTCCCATACATGAGGTCCAGTCTGCAGGGCTCATTGTCAGAAATTACCCGCTAGGCAGCCTCCCTCTCCATACCTGTCAGATCAAGGTACACGGGAACATGGGTCCCTGTGCCTCATGGCAAATTGTCGTTCATTTAGAACCACTTCAGAGCCCAGGTGATTACACACTGCCTGGGCTGCCCTCTCAAAGCAGCTTCATTTTCTCCCTTTTCTTTTCCTCTTCTCCCAAGAAGAAGAAAAGCCAGGCTCCAAAAGCATCATTTTCACGGCTCAGTCGTCTCTTTGCTCAAGGAGTTGCTGGAGAAAGGAATGGAAGGGCTTGGGGAAGACCGGGCACTGTCGGGTTTGGGTCCCAAACAGAGCCTCAGGCCCTCTGTGTCGGGAGCAGGGACTCCAGGGAGGGTGAGATAATGGGGGGCAGCCTTGGAGAGCCTTGAGCTGCCACCAGGAGGTGAGCTGTCCGGGGAGGGGGAAGGGAGATGAATTAAGGCAAGGGGTTGATCGCTGATCCCTCGAGCATGTGTCTTCTCCAGGACGTGCTCCACTGCCTGCTGGCTCACAAGGGGGCCGAGTCACATTGTCTGCCCTCGAGGGGGTCTCTAGCCAGAAAACAGGCAAATCTGGGTTCCATGGATTTCCTCATCCTGTGCCCTTCCGTAAATCACATACTTTCTGTAGCCTCAGTCTGCTCTCCTGTAAAATGGGGCTGATAAAATCTATTTTGTAGGATTAGTATAAAAGCTATGTAAGGTGATTGCCAGGTATTGTAAAAGCTACGCACTTTGCCAGGTACAGACCAGCATGAAGGTGATTTGCCTGCCTGGAGAGGTGCGGGCTCACGTGAGTGACAGACACATCATTCTCGGGGGCCCAGGAGACAACGGGGCACTTGCATACAATGGCAAGCCGCTTTCCCTGGCACCCTGGTTGAAATAACTGGGGGCGTCTGCCTAAGCCCCCAGCTTTGTTAGCAGGAAAGGATTATGTGATGTGCTCCGAAGGCTGGCCATCTATTGGTATTTAATGGAATCACTGCTGGTAAAGATTCCTGAAGATTCCCTGGTGCAGGAGGCTAATAGGATTTCGAGATGCAACAGGAAACTTCTCACACTTGAAAACTGGCGTTTTACAAGTCAAGTTCACTTTTACTTACTGCAGACTTGACCCCCGTGAGATAAAGCCTTGTCCTTGTTCCTCGCCAGCAGTGGATGAGAGGTTGTGTGCAGTTGTTGAAGGGGCTTAACCTCTGGCTTCACAAAGACTTGGGTTCCGATGTGGCCCCTGCCTCCTAGCTTGGGGACTCAGGAGAAGGACGTAAATGGGAAATGCTTTCTGGGCATCCAGTTCGTACCAGGTCACTTGGACCATTGTTGAGGTGCGTTAATTCATTTAATCCTTCTGTTAGCCCTGCGGCGCATAGTTGTAGTTGTCTCCGTTTGACGCACAAGGAAACCAAGGCTCCGAAAGGTTATAATCTTGTCCAAGGTCTCGCTGTCAGTATCTGATAGAGAGGCCTGTCTGACCGCAAAACCCCTTTCTACCTCAGCACATGACAAGCCACCAGGCCTCTCTTCCTCTCCTCATTCATGCAAGGCCTGTTGTATCCCCTCTGTCTGCACTGTGAATGGAGCGACCCCTCACCCCCGGGGGTGCAGGAAGAAGGTTTGAACTCGTCCACCTGCGCAGCCTCACATCCTGCAGGCTGTCTGCACCCACGATGCTGGCGGAGTCTCAGATGATGAGCTTCTTGAACACTTGCCAATATCTCAGCCCTTCTAATTAAAACCACATTATCTATGATGATTCTTAATGATAGCATTTGTGGAATCGGGATCCTCTCTGGTCTCAAGTTCAGCCTGAAGTTTTCCCTTCTGAACAGCACATGCAGTGGCCTTGATGACAGGTCGGGTGGAGGTTCTGTGTGATCTGCTCTGCCGGCCTGTATATTCTCCTTTACTCCAGGAGCCTCTATTTGGGACAGGAGGTGGTGCGGGGCAGGGGCGGGGGGCGGGGGTTGGTAGCCCATGTGCCAAAGACATGTGTCGGCTCTTTCTCATTTATTATTTTATTTCATTAGCTCTGTGCCCCTAACCCTCCACCCTTCTATAGGGCAGGTGAACAGAATCAAGTGGATCAGTATTTGTTTGTCATTTTTTTTTTTTTAATTAGAGTATAGTTGATTTACAATGGAGCGCCTCTGGCTGCGGTTCAGCTGGCTGACCCTTGATGCCTCCCACCGTCCTGTCCTTGTAACTGAGGGTCTTTGCACCTGCAGGCCAGGTGAGCTTCAGGCCCTAGGTCCAATCCTGATCTGAAACTGGAGGAGATTACAGAACAGCACCCTGCGTCATAGGTCTGTAGGGGTTCATTAAAGTATTGTCTTTACTTCTGACCAGGTTTGAAAACTCTTTAAATAAGTTCTTTAAGAAGGTAAAGCAGTCTTTGGGGAGATAACCATCCAGTTCTTGAGGCTTCTAGGCTGCCCTCGACACTGAACCCTAATCTTAGAACTTAGGCCTAGTCCCTTAGTACCCTGAGCAAGACCCACCATGTCTGTTCCTTGGGTGCCTTTCCAGCCCATTTTCCACCACTGGAAATGCTGAACTTCTGGCATTCCCTGGCACTCATCCTTTGCTCAGGCTACTTCCTCTGCCTGGACTGTCCCTGCCCTTCCCCCCCCAGCCCCGCCCATACCCCCACTACCCTAACTCCTACGCATCCTAAAATGCAGCTCAGGGGTTGCTTTCTCAGGACACCTCTGCCACTGATCCTGGCTGGGTGAACTGCCCTCTTCTGTGCTCACACTACGTCTTGTACAGATCTCTTTCCACCACATCAGACATTCTGCTGTGTTTTGCTCATCTTAGCAACCCCACGGGACCTGAGACAGAGCAGTCCCTTAGTAAATGGAGTGACCAGACGAATGGATGAGTAAAGACATAGAGGACTGATTAATTACCTAGCTGAGCATCTCCCTCACTCCCAAGCCCCGTCCCCAGAAAGCCCGATAGCCCAATGGAAGTCACAAAATCTGAAGGCGGCTTGCCTTGTGAGACTTGGAGTCCAGAAACAAGACCTTTAAGAGTTGGAATCCAAGAGGCAAAGTAATTGGTAAAATGCAGGATTCCTACCAGATCTAGACACACCTATCATGAACAGTCTTAAAGACCCAGGCTTCTAATCCTTTCAACTCTGAGAAACTTTCCAGTGGTTCTCTTGTACATTTCACAAATTCTCACTGATTGCTTTGGTTTCTCAGTAGCATCATCAGGCTGTCAGATCACTAAAGTTTAAGGTTAGACATACCAGGCTGGGGATTCTGGTTCTGCCGTTTCCTAGAGGTACGACCACAGGCAAGGGGTCATCCTCTTTGAGGCTCTCTCTTCTCTTGGAAATGGGGACACTACATGAGACAATGAATGATAAGTGCAGGGCGCTGATGGCCACACTCAAATGGGGTGATTGAGGAGAGTTTAATTAATGTCGGGTTGTCAGGAAACCAGTAAGGGACGGTGCAATAGCCCAGGATTAGCAATAGCAGGGAATCATCACCACCCCTAGGCCTACAAGGGAATGGGTGGGAGCAGTTACTGAGAAAGAACTGTGTCTACAGGAGAGGATGCTGGATGGGGACCCATGGCCTTGGAAAGGAGAAAGAAGCCCTTGCCAACTCACAGCCTAGCAGGGAGGTGTGGCGGGGAGGAGATACCCCAGCCTCTCTCTCCTCTGGCCCTCCGATGCCAGTGCCTCCCATTGGCTAAACCCAGGCAGAAGTCAGAGGGAAAGGAACACCAGTGACAGTACCTCCAAAGGTCAGCCTCCTGGGGCACAGAACAAGGTAGGAGAAAGCAGAAAAAGGAGGTGGAGGGGCAAACAGAGAATGCCCAGTCCAGCCCTGGCCTGACACACAGTAGATTCTCAGCACAGACCACTTCTGTCCCTGACCTTATCAACACGTCTACCTCTACAGAAAAAGGGACAGAATAGAAGATTCAACAAATCGGAGTATTTCTTATAGGTCCTCACAAGAGCGTGTTTGGGACAACATTGAAATGGAGAGAAAGAATAAAGGATTGTTAATTTTGATTATCTGTGGATTTCTTTTATCCACGTTATCTCTTTCCGCCAGTAGCCGGGATAATTGAAACCTCCTTGCCTTCCCTAACTGCAGCTGTTCAGTGCCCTGAATGCACATCAAAGGTGTTTTTGTAAGGAGCTGTATGCTGTAGTTTTAAATTAATTTTACATTTGATCTCATAGAGTCAAATGAATCTTTATTGTTTAGATATCGCCTAACTGGTGAAATAGGTCAGCCTTTCCAGGAGTTCTCTGAACTTCTCTGCATGGATAAATAACTTCTGGCCACAGAGCCTGTGCTCTGAAGGCTACCTGGCTGCAGTGTTGCAGGGATGTGTGTGAGATGCAAACAAGGTGTCGGGAAAATGAGAGGCCAGACTGAGCAGCAGGTGTCAGGCATCCCATTTGTTCCACAAACAGGTCCTACTGTGTGCTGAGCGGTAAAGGAGACAGACAGTCTTCCTGGGCTTCTCAGTTAGAGTCCAGTGGGAAAATAAACATGGACACTTGAGATAGAATAATAGGAGGCACCTTTATTTTCCCCCCTCACCCTGCCTAACTAACTGCGGGAGGATTTGCACCATGCCCACCCCTCCCCAGTGGCTTCCGGAACTTGCCAGTCACCCATGGGTTTGCTGCTTATGCTTCTCAACCCAGGGGGCCCTCTCCTGGGCTCTCGCCATGGCCCTCCTGGGATCCTTCCCCTCCCTATTGCCTGGAAGGCATGCTGTGCCCTTGCAGTATCTTGAGACTTTCTTCTATTCCCTTCGTGTCTTTCAAGGCTGCATGTGGAAGCATCTGCCCAACTCTGCCATCCACTGTCTCCTTTCCACCTCCCAAGCCCCAGTTTTGTCTTTTTTCTGATTGTCCCCAGAGAGGACAACTCGGGCTTTCCAAAGAAACCCACTTAGAGGATTCGGTCTCTCCTTCATGTCCTTCCCTGTACGCGAGGCCACTTCCACGCACGTGTGTGACTCCCAGCCTTGGCTACTTCACCCTCACCTGCCTGGCACTTGAATATGTTAGGGTTAACACATCTTTTTTATAATAAATTGTAACATTTATTACATTTTTAACGTGTGTGAGGGTAAGGAAAACAAAAAAGACCTTTAATCTCCTTGCCCAGATAATTCCTGTTAAGTTAAAAAAAAAAAAAAATAGACATGGGGGAGTTCCCTGGTGGCCTAGTGGTTGGGGATTCTGGGCTTTCACTGCCATGGCCCGGGTTCAATCCCTAGTTAGGGAACTGAGATCCCGCAGGCTGCGCAGCGTGGCCAAAAAAAAAAAAAAGCGTAGACCTGCACGATCAGAAAGTGCAACGTACAGAAAGCTAAAACATACAACTCATCTTAGGTTCCTAATTGCCTCTCTCCAAAGGTGACGACTGTAAAAGATTTTCTTGTTATTCTTCCAGGAAAAAAAAATGTAGACCCAAGTTTTATTTACACGAAAGAGGTTTCTCTACCCATTGCTCTGTACCTCGTGGTTTCCCCTTGATGACACGTCTAGATGTTTTGCTTTCAATCCCTGCAGAACTAACTCACTCTTGTTCACTGCTGGATATTCTTCCATTGTTTCATTGTACCTGAGATTGTTAACTTCACCCTCTGTCCACAGACACTTAAATATTTCTAGATTTTTGCCATTACAGGTAACTTCTTAGTGAATTCCTGACACGCCTGTCTTGACCTATTTGGGGAGGTGGGTATAGCTGGAGAGTAAACTTCCGGTAATAGAACTGATAGGCTAAAACGTATGTGGTTAAATTTTGTTGGATGTTGCCAAGGCGTCCCTTAAAACGTTCCACCAGCCTGTGCTCCCATCAGTAGCAGATGAGATCGCCCCTTCCCTAGGGGCAGACACTGGGAATTATCAAGCTTTTCCAATTTTATCAGCCTGATGGGGAAAAAAAAATGGCATTTCATTATTGTTTTGATCTGCATTTCTTTAATTATCAGTGCGGCCAAACATCTTTTCATATGTTTATTAGCTGTTTGTGTTTGTTCTTCTCCGAATAGACTGTTCCTATCCTTTGTCTAATTTTTTTCTACTGAACCAGAAATAACTTTTAAACTATTTTGTGAAATCAGAAGCAGGATCCAAATCTCAAGTTTTAAAATTTTATCATCGATTTTAATTCTGTTTATGTTGAGATGGCCAATCTCACAGAGGGATGAGGGTCTAAACACGTTTCTCCTCTGCTGCTTGAACAGGGACCCTCTGTAGCCTCTCAGAAGGGTCTGCCTGTTTCCACCCCAAGTAGAACAAGGCAATTAATTATTTACCATCCCAGCGGTTCAGAAGGGGAGCTCTTCCAGTCAAACTGTGCTTCTGCAGCTGCTAAGTACCAGACTCTAAGACACGGATCAGCTGTGGGCCTCCGTGTCGTCCGTTTAGATGAGGCCTTCGTCAGCTGCCTGTTGTGAACCCCCAGAGGTCACATCCTTGACACCCTCTGTTGGACCATGAAGACTATCCGCTTGCCAGCAAGCCTGACAGTCTGTGATTATCTTCCACTCCAGTGCAGTCTTTTCTTCCCCCTGGCATGAAGGGGATTCATTTCCTGGGCAAGCTCTTTGTGTAGCAGACACCTCATAAAAGGAAAATGAGCCTCTTCGGGTACGTTGATGAGTTTGTTGTGGCCTTAAGGTGGACAGGCCCTAAGCATGCATTTGGGTGAGTGCAGTCGATGAAATGTGATTCATCTGTTCATTCATTCATCCCACCAAACATTTGTTGAGAAGCAGTTTGATAGAGAAGCTAAAACTTTGGGCTGTACAGGCTGAAGAAGCCTCAGTTCTTGAATCTGCGCTTGCGTGACGCAGGGCACATTGCGTTACTTCTTGACTCTTGGAGCCTTTGAGTTTCCTTAACTGTAAAATAAGGGCCACGATGCCTATACCAGAGTTGTGAAGTCTTTTGAGATAATATATGCATTCGGGCAACTGTTGCCACAATCATGTTGCATGAACAAGCAACTGGAAAATTCAGGGGTTTAAAATGATCATTTATTCCCACTCATGTGGCTAGGGCTCAGTTGGGTGTCAGCTGAACTAAACTGGGCTTAGCTGGGTTTGACTCCAATCTGTGGGTTGGATCCGTATTGGCTGTGTACGTCTCTCATCTCCCTTGAACTAGCAGGGGAGCTGGGGCACATTTTTCCCTCTGCCTTTAATAGGAAGTACTGAAAAGTTCAGGGCAAAGGGCATGAGGTGAGGAATGAAGAATTAGGAACACTAATGAAATCTTCCACTCTATAGCATTCATGGTACATAGTAGTTACCCTGGTTTTCAGACTGATACGATAGAGAACAGAATTGCTTGACAGAGCACCAGTCTCCCCAGGGATGATTGCCCAGTCTTGTGTTTCTTTTAATCCATGGACGCTTCTTATTTCTTAATTCTTCAGCTGGCCAAAGATTGATCCCTTTGAGAAAACTCAAAGAAACCAACACTTAAGAGCTTTTATAATTTTTTCTTTGCCTTTACTATTCCATAGTTTCATGTCATTCATCATTTTTGGAACATTCTCCTCTGTTATCACTTCAAATAGTTCCTCTCCCCCATTCTCTCCTTTTGAAATTTCCATTAGATGTACACTGGATCTTCTGATTCTCTCCTCCTTTGTCTTAACAGGTCTGTCATATTTTCCATCTATCTCCCTGCACTACGTTATGGGAAACTTCCTCAAACCTCTCTTTGAGTTCATTGTATCCCTGTTGAGCAGTGCTTAATCTGCCATTTTATTCAGCCTGTGAATTTTAATTGTAATGATGACTGTGTTTTTTCATTTCTCAAGTTTTATTTGGTTCTTTTTCAAACCTGCCTTCGTAGTGTCTTGTCCTTTTAATAGATTGTTATCCCTTCATTTATCTTTTTAGTCGTTGAAATACATTTGTGATCTCTCAGACTATTTAAGTATTTCAAGGGTGGTAAGCCTCCTTATTGTGCCTGCTGGTAAAGTGTTTTCTTGGGTGATTTGTGATTTTTATTTTTGGTAAACTCATGTTCAGGTGCTATGGTTTTTGTTCTTGTTTTTATTTTTTCCAATGGGATTTTCTTGCATTCAAGGTTATGGAAGTGTCCTTACAGAGTCGATAGAGCTGTTTTGTGCTGGATTTAACCAAGCACCACAGAGGTTTCATTGGCCCTGGGCCAGTTTTTACATTAATTTCTTGGTTTAGGATTCTAGTAACCCACAGTTGGTGCAAATTTAGATTTCATACTTGCATGTGCCACAGGCTTGAGTTTTTCTATATCCTGGCATAATCTGTTTCTTTTTCTATCCAAAGACCTGAGCGAAAACGAGCTTCTTTGCCTCCTCTGTAGCTCGATGGGCAGAGATCTCATGCATGGATGGAGGAGACTCTTCCAAGGTCCTGACATCATGCAGGGGTTTCAGGCTCTCTGTTCTAACTCGCTGCCTCATGTGGCCCTGGGGCCACATCTTATTCCGCTGACATGAATGTTCAAACCCCAGCTCTTAGCTGTTAAGGTTCATGCTTATGTCTTTATACTTCTGGGCCATCACAGCTTCAGTTCTTTCACTTAATGCTCCGGTTAAACATTCCTTCCTTAATTTTCTTCCATTTTATTTTGTTCCACATTTCTATATGGCTTTGGCCTTGGTACTGAATTCTCTCCGTAAATTCAGTCTACCATATTGCCAGAACTGGAAGTCTAAATAACACTTACAGCTTATCAAAAAAATCACTTCTAGGTCCTTTTATTTTTAAACTTCTTCCCAGGATATAGCCGAAAGAAATGCATGTTCATTAAATAATTGAATAACCAGACACCTATTGAATTTAAAAAGCAAATGAGAATTAAAGCTTTTGCCTAGCAAGTTGCTGTCTAGAGTTGCCTTCTATTGACTCTTGTAATAATTGGAGTTTCAATTATTAATTTTCAATTAGAAGCATGGCATAATGATCAGAAATGTCATTAAGAAATTGAACTGTGTCTAATGTTGGATTGATAGAAGTCAGTATTTCCCCAGGACCACTCCTTTCTTTAATGCCTAGAAAGCAGGCATCCTCAACGAGAAGAGCAGAAGTTACGGCAGAAATTTTGAAAGTTGCAAAAAGGAATGTAGGTCAGCTGAGTTGGCTTCAGTGACTTGGGAATGTGTGAGAATCTATTCCCCATTTGGGACAAATGTCTCCAATCTAATTATTCCCGGGTGCAGGATTGGAAGCCACCAGATGTGTGTTCAAATTTTAGCTCTGCCACTTCCTACCTTGTGTCCTCGGCTCCAACAAAAACAATGGCCCTGTAGCCAGAGAAGAGCCTTCAATGGGCAGAACCGAAACCATCTGTGTGCCTGTCCTATGCCTGGTACCCTGTTTAGCCTGTATACTGATTATCTCATGAGTCTCACAACTGACTTCCTGGGTATTTTCTTAGATGAAAATAAGTGCAGAGCATAGACAGAGTGCTGGGAATCATCAACACATAGTAAGTGTTTCTGTAGTGAATTAGTAATGCCACAACTACTGCTAATAACAGATTTTTCAGCTCCTACTGTCAGTTTTAAGAATAGTCACCTTACATCTATTTTCTGATTTAATCTTTAAAACCACCTCAGAGATATTACTTCTATTTTAAATATTACAAACAAGCTTGAAGACGTTAGGTAAATCCCCCAGTACTCCATAGCTAGGGAGTGATGGACCTGGAATCCAAACCCAGATCTCTGATTTTAGATGACCAGCTTATTTACATTGCGTATAGAGAAGGTAAAGAAGTTGGGGGAGTATTTCTCAAATAAATGTAGTGTGTGAATGTTATGGTATGTTTGGGTGGCTCAGAGACTTTTTTGCATAATTCTTTTTTCTCACAAGAGTTTCAGACAGCTGAGTTTGCTGAGTACATGAATTTGAAAGAGGACCCAGTACTGTGCCTGATATATAGTTGAGGCTTAATAACTATTGAGTCAATCAATTCATTCATAATTTAGTGACTGACTGAGGGTTATACTATCATTTCTTTTCAAAGGTAGACTAGAAGCATGGTAGAAAATGTGTGGACTAGGTTTGGATTTGAGGGACCCATGTCCAAATCTTGCTTAGGGTGTTTATTAGCTTGGTGCCTGTGGGCAGGTGGATGAATCTCTTTGTGCCTCCGTTTCCTCATCTGTAAAATGGGGATAATCTTAATATCTACACGGTCCCTGTGAAGCACATGTAGTTCACATATACTAGTCCCTGCAGATAGTAAGTACTAGATAAAAACTATCATTCTCATTGTAAGTGCTCCAGCAAATGGAATTACTAATAATTGTTACTGCATGCTGCTAGGGTTGTTGTTAATGACGCTGAATAAAATGGGAGAAGAGTAAATCATTGCCAAAGAACAGGTGAGAACACCTGGATCCCACAGGTAGCGTCCTCCGAAAGTAGGAATTCCAAGGACATTCTTCCTCTTTCTCAGCCTTCTGGAAACCTGGGAGCCAGCTTCTACTATCACAGAGATGTGGCCGAGGAAGTAACCACATCAAAAGGAATGGGGCAGAGGAGGGGAGCCTTGTCTTCCCACAAAAGGAACAAAAACAGCCCATTATTCAACGTCTCTGCTGAAAGGGAAAAAAAGAATATCCTCTGCAGAAAAAGTTGACCATATTCAGTGGAAGATGCTTTGGTTTCCATGGCAATTAATGGTGTTAAGTGCGCTTCATAACTCAAAGGTCTTTGGTGAAGATGGAAAAGGAGAAGGGAGGAAGGTGTGTGTGTTTTTTTAAAAATAGCATTTGAAGGGTTTTTGTTGTTGTTGTTGATTTTACTGAAAATCCTTTTACCGCCTCTATCAGGCAGGAGTTTTATTTTTGAATACTTGGAAAGATGTGCAGAATGACTTCAGGGGTAGAATTATAGATACAATTGAGACACCCAAAATAGGCTGTCTCTGAGGCGTGGTGGACACTTCTGGAAGAATCTCCAATACCTTTACCCTGTGCGCCAGCAGAATGCCCTCCTCTGGCCCTGATGGGAATTCTGTAACGCTGTGGTCCCTGGCCACGAAGGGAAGGATTTGCTTATTCAGATTGCCAGAACTGTGCAAACTCTCAGGAAGGAGAGGTCTGCAGGACCCCTGCTCTAACCCCTTAATCATCTAGGCCATTCAGTGAAAACTCGGTCAACAGGTGTTTATTTATTAAATGCCTACTGTGTGCCAGGCGCCTCGCTGGGGGCTTTGCACCGGTAGCCCACCTAATTCTGAGTTAGAGTGGTAGTACCTCACTTTGGAGGGGTCTGGGCCTCGGAGAAGCTCAGTGAAGTTCCACTAGGTCACCTCAAAGTTGCAGAAGATCCTTGTAACCTCAGGCTTTTGTATCTTCAACAAGACAGAAGGCTTGGTCCTGAGCCTTTGTAAAGGGCCAGAGTATGAGCCCTCAGGGTGAACAGGGCTTCTGTGCCCGCTTGTGAAGACCCAGCCAAAGGTACGGGCCACTCTGCAGCTCACGCCCTTTCTTTAGCTTCCTTTCCTATAAGACATGGGAGGCAGGAACACACTTTCCATGCACATACCTGTGGGTTTTGGCCTGAAATTATATAAGGACTTCACCTCTTACACTGCTCTCTCTGTCTCAGATTTCGGGTCTCATGTTCTAGTAACTGGATCCTTTCTTTTCTTTTCTTTTCTTTTTTTTTTTTGACTGTGTGCTGTGTTTTTCATGTGTCATCTGATTTAACCTTCCCAACAATAACCATGGTGCCAATTCTGTTATTATCTCTGATTTTCACACGAAGGAACTGAGGCACAGAGAGGTGAAGTGGCTTTCTCTAAGTCCCCCAGCCTGAACGAAGTGGAGCGGGGTCCGTAGGCTTGCTTTCTGCCTCCACGGAGGGTACCCAGCCAGGACACAGCATGGAGGAACAGATGTGGTGTCAGTTAACGCCCGATTGACGTCTGCCCACTGACCCTCTTCCTAGTTTGGGTTGTGTTCGCGCAGCCTGGGCTTACTTCCGCCTAGGAGGTTTCCTCCTTCAGTGTCTGAAAACAGACATGGAGCCTGAGGGTCTTTATAGAGTCAATCAGTCAGTTAGACATGCAGGGTCACAGTGCCATTGAAGAGTGATCATGGCCATAAAGAGCAGGCACAGAAGGAGATGGTCCTCTGTGCTCAGAGGCAGAGATAAAGGGCCATGCAGTTGAGAGCATGTCCGCCTGGAGAAATCAGGGAAGGCTGTCTGGAGGAGTTGACCTCCAAGGCCTTTCTTCTTCAAGCTACCGCTACTCTTAGCAAGTAGGCCCACCATTAAAGAAGGCTTTTTCCTGAGGCAGCCTCTCTGGGCTCTGCCTTCCTTCATCCCAGAAGTCTCTGGTTAATTAAGAAAGGCCCCGGGGCAGAGAGTTCACCCCTCACTCTAAGTCTCCTTCCCTGTCTTCCCTTTCCTTCCCCCGCACTGCGGGGCTGCTGCAGATACAGGCTTGTGAAAGAGAGGACTGTTTGTTTTATAACAGGAGCTTAACATGATTCATTTCAGATTCCCCAAGGACTTTTGTAAAGTTTGGAATGAGTCATAATATTTTTTTTTTATTAAACTCCAAGACCCAACAAGCAGGAAGCTCTGTTCGAGAACATAATATAACTGATGTACTGCAAAGTGGACTTTTTTTAATGGGTGAGTCTTCAAGCTGCTGCAGAAACTCTCTGGCCTCTCCTATCACTGTCTGGTTCTGGAAGGAGATTACAAGGGCTTTGGAGACTCATCATACCAATTCCCAACACACACACACACACACACACACAGACACACAGACACACACAGATACACACACACACACACACACACACACACACACACACACGTCCTGTCCCTCCTAATGCCGTAGCCAAGTGCTGAGGGTCTCAGGACAAAAGTAGTGCCTCTTTGCAGTCCCACTTCCAGACCTTCCTAAGAACCAGGACCTACGGTATTCTCCAGAACGCAGAAAGTCCCCCAAAGCAGCGTCTGAGCAGTCTGAGAACTGTTCCCCCACCACCCCAATAGAGCTATAGTGTAAAGCAGGATTCTCAGAGGGTGGTACCCAGACCTGCAGCAGCAGCATCACCTGGAACCACATTCTCAGGCCCCATCCCAGACTTACTGAGTCACAGACTCTGGAAGTGAGGCCCAGCAACTCGTATTTTAAGGGATTCTCTAGGTAATCTGATGCTAACTAAAGTTTGCAACCACAGTGATAGGGTCTTGCTACTCCAAGTGTGGTCCCTAGACCCACAGCATCAGTGTCACTTGGGAGCTTGTTGGAAATGCAGACTCTCAAGGCCCTCCACAGACCTGCTGAATCAGGATCTGTTTTTTAGCAAGACCCCCAGTTGAATCTCATGTATGTGAAAGTTTGAGAAACACTCCTGTAGGACATCGTTGGACCCAGCCTCAGCTGGTCCTACATTGAGTTCTCGCTCTGCCTCTTACTAGCTGTGCGATTATGGCTATAGACACATGACTCCTCCCAGCCACAGTGTCCCGATAGGTAAAAAGGGAAGCCTTGGCTCTTCTGGCTGTCCCAACATTTACAAGAAAAACCTCCCACAGTCCCGCTTCCCCAGGAGGCGCTCAGAACCTTTCTTTCTGCCTTTCCCTGGTGAGCATATAACCTCCTGCCCCGCTGACACTCTCCCTCCCTCCCTGGATGCCAGCGGCTCTGTTCCTGCAGCCCTCCCTCCTCCTGTGTTTATGTTTTTCTCACGATTAAATATCCCCCATGGCGTTTGGCTGGAGCTCTCCGATTCTGCTTGTGGAAAGGCTCACACGGTGTCCCCTTTGAAGTGTTTTGTTTTTTTCTTTAAATTCAGCACTGCCCTTGAATCAGGGCATGACCGGTGACCTGTATAGTACAAATCAGAAAGAGGGTTTCTCCAGGGTTCTCCAAAACAGACCCCAAAACACACTGGGTGAGGATGGATTTGAGTACAGCCAATTAGACTTGTGCAGCAAAGTCTTCTCATGCGCTTGGTGGTGATACTTAAGAAAGGGAGCAAACAGGACACCTTGAGTCTGATAAATTGCTGAGAGGTGCTAAACAATGACCTCGGAATCACAGACACCTCCCCCATTCCCCGCCTCCTGCTGTGTCACGGATCCTTGCTGGGAACAAGAGGCTCACAGAGCCCTCTCAATGCCCCAGATGAAAGGCCTGAAGCCAGACACAAGGGGAGGGGACAGGGGGGACAGAAGTCCACTGACCCTTCCTGGGGCCACCAAAGGGGATTCAGAGGAATTAAAGCCCTCCTCAGACTCCAGGCCCCAGACAAATGGCAATGTCCCTTCCCAGGGTGTAGGGTTTAAAAAATGCACCAGACAGGGCTGCCTGTATGCACGGAGGGGCCCTCACACACTGCAGGGGGTTGGGGCCGGTGCAGAGGTTGGGACTGCTGCTCAGAAAAGCAGTCTGGCAAGAAGATTCAAGAGCTGCAAAAAAGTCTATATCCTTTGACCCAGTAATTCTACTTCTGGGAATCTGTCCTAAGAAAACAATCTGAAATGCAGACAAAAATTTATACACGTGGGTGTTCCTGCAGCTTTATTTATAAGAGTGAAAAATTGGAAACCACTAAACGCTCCACTTTGGTGAATTGGTTAGGTAAATTACAGTTCATTCATAGAATGGAATATTTTGTAGCCGTTAAAAATGATGTTTACAGAGATTTTAACGACATGCAGAAATGTTTATGGTATATACCATGAAGTGCAGAAGGCGGTATATAAAATCACACATACAGTGTGATCTCCTCAGCCACGTAAAACAATTAGAGAAAAATTACAGAAAGGAAAAACACACAAAAAAAACTGTTAACCGTGGTTGTCCTTGGGTAGCAAGACTGTGGATGATTGTTTTGCCTTTTCTTTCCACCTTTCTGGGGTTCTTCTACATTTGGAAACGATTTCTCGTCAGCTTTGGGAACTGTATTTATTTAAGCTTCACAGGCGGTGAAGGGAAAAATCACCATTAGTCTGAGGGCTGGTGAGGGCTAAGACAGCTGTTTTTCCCTCTTGCCCATATATTGTTTTTGGACTCAGAGAAAAAAATTAAATAAACATTATTGACCAAATTAAAATCAAATAAAAATAAATAAATAAAGCATCTGAGGAAGGCCTCTGCTCCCCAAACAAGAGATTGTCTGTCTCCCGCTTATCATTTTTCAGGGATCTTATAAAACCAACCACTGTGAAATTGACTTCTAACTGATCTTAATTGAGATGGGGCCCAAATGCAAGGCTTAGAAATGAAATTCAGGAGGGCCGCCCATGGACTAGCCTGTTGATGGGACCCTGCAAATCCCAGGTCACAGATAAGCTCATGGGGGGTAATATCACAGGGCCAAGTTTCACCTGCTGCCTTTCACAAAGGACTCCAGGGTCCCGCCACCCATTGGCTGTTTTTGGGGTGTTTTGTTTTGCTTTACCTAGCTAAGGACTGAGTAGTGGTTGATGTTACACTTCCTCGGCCTGCAAGTATTCTCTGAAGGCTTGTGGTTGAAGTGTTCAGCCTCAACCCTACCAACATTCCCCTGCCCCACCACGCACGCACTCACTCACGTCACGTTTGCACATATCATGCATGTGTCCATCCATCTACAGAGTGTATATGACATTTAGTGATGGTCTGCAACAAGCAGGCACCATGCTAGGCCTCTAGCGTACATCATCTTGTTTAATCCCCACAGTGACCCTATGAGTTAAGTATTAATCAAGTGTAAAAAACTCAGTTAAGCATTCTTCCTTCCATCTGCTTAGGAAGCTCCCATGATTTCAGGGGTGAGCCTAGTCTCCTCACTGGGATCTCCTCCAACCTTGAAGGGACCAATCCTCTTCATGTTAAAAGCAAACAGCCCAGGCCCCAACCCACAGACTGCATGATGCCCAGGCCCTCCCTTGTCACCCAAGTCTCCCTGGCCAACCTTTCCCTGCTTGCCACCTTGGTGCCTGGCCCTCTCTTCCTGTCCTCTTCCCTTTGGGTCCCCCCAGAACCCCTCTTCCAGCAGTCCACGGTCAGATTCATTCATTGTTTGTTTAAACCCAGAAGGCCTCCCCTTTCGGAGCCAAACAGTCTTATGACGGCTTTATCCTCACCAAAAGAGTCCTCTCTCAAAGATATATTCTGACTTTTTTTCAAGCCAGGCAGCTTTCTCTGTGACCAGCATTTTAAAATAACTTTGTGCGTGTGTGTGCACTTCGTATTGAACCGTATACTGCAAAATAGATGTAGCACTGGAAAATCATCTGTTAAAAAGAGGAGAACTAAATACATGAGAAAGGAAATAAAGCAATGATGTGATTTAAAATGGTAACAATACAATGCACTAGTGTACTCTAACAAGTTTGCAAGTCTCCATAAGACAGGCTGTTTTCTGGGAAAGTATTCAATACAAGCTTCTCAAACTGACTCAAGAAAAAGTAGAAAAACTTAAAAAAGATCCTGTGTAGGGGGGAACATTGAGAGAGAAGTTTTAATGAAATGATTGCTTTTTAAAAGACCCCAGGTTAAGATGATTTCATGCTAAACTCTCCAAGTATCAGGGCACAGATGCTCAAATGATTCCCATGCTTGCATTGGACAAGTTTTGGGATCCAGTGTCCTGAGTTTAAATCCTAGTTTACCATTTACTAGTTGCATAGCCATCGATGAGTTAAAAATCTCTGAATCTCAGTGTCCAC
>NW_020837994.1:5994789-6027196 GCF_003676395.1 Aethalodelphis obliquidens | reverse complement strand
AGACAGAGTGGTCCAGGTGAGCTTTCTGGAGGAGCTGGTCTGTGATGGATCTCATTTATGAGCAGTGGTTATCAGGAGCCTTTCTCATCCTTGCTCAGACCCCTTACAGTTAAGGGATGGACTTACAACTTGCCTGGCCAAGGTTAGGGTAGAGTCCATGTCATAGAAGGGCCGAGGATTCACAAGTTCTATTATTAATTCTTGGATTTCTATAGCAGAACTTCCAGCACTGCTCATGACGATTTAGATTCCTGCGTCAGGCACAATGCTGAATTCTACATGCAGTAGCCCAGTTAATCCTCAGAACAACCCTATGAAGTAGATGCTATTATTGCCCCCATTTTAAAGAGGAAGAAACCAGGGAATTCCCTGGTGGTCCAGTGGTTAGGTCTCCGTGCTTCCACTGCAGGGGGCACGGGTTCAATCCCTGGTCAGTGAAGTAAGACCCTGCGAGCTGCGCGGCAAGGCCAAAAAAAAAAAAAAAAAAAAAAAAGATGAAGAAACCATGACAAAGTGCCTTACCTAAGGTCCCGCTATCAAATAACAGATATTAAATGGCCAGGATTGGAACTCAGGCTGTCTAGCTCCAGAGCACTTAACCACCATAGTTTTCAGCTTCAATTAGTGTCTTGCTTTGCAGAGCTTTTTTTTTTCTTTTTTGTATATTTTATTATTTTTAAAATTTTTATAGGGATATAGTTGATTTACAATGTTGTGTTAGTCTCAGGTGTACAGCAAAGTGAATCTGTCATACATATACATATATATCTACTCTTTTTTAGATTATTTTCCCATATAGGCCATGACAGAGTATTGAGTAGAGTTCCCTGTGCTGTACAGTAGATCCTTATTAGTTACCTATTTTATATATAGTACTGTGTATATGTCAATCCCAATCTTCCAGTTTATCCCTCCTACCCTCCTTACCTCCCAGTAACCATAAGTTTATTTTCCACATCTGTAACTCTATTTCTGTTTTGTAGATACGTTCACTTGTAGCCTTTTTTTAGATTCCACATATAAGTGATTTCATATATTTGTCTTTCCCAGTCTGACTTACTTCACTCAGTATGGCAATCTCTAGGTCCATCCATGTTGCTGCAAATGGCATTATTTCATCTTTTTTATGGTTGAGTAATATTCCATTGTATGTATGTACCACATCTTCTTTATCCATTCCTCTGTTGATGGACATTTAGGTTGCTTCCATGTCCTGGCTATTGTAAATAGTGCTGCTACGAACATTGGGGTGCATGTATCTTTTCGAATTATGATTTTCTCCAGATATATGCCCAGTAGTGGGATTGCTGGGTCATATGGTTGTTCTATTTTTAGTTTTCTAAGGAAGCTCCATACTGTTCTCCATAGTGGCTGTATCAATTTACATTCCCTCCAACAGTGCAAGAGGGTTCCCTCTTCTCCTCACCCTCTCCAGCATGTATTGTTTGTAGATTTTTTGATGATGGCCATTCTGACCCGTGTGAGGTGATACCTCATTGTAGTTCTGATTTGCCTTTCTCTAATAATTAGTGATGTTAAGCATCTTTTCATGTGCTTTTCAACCACCTGTATGTCTTCTTTGGAGAAATGTCTATTTAGCTCTTCTGCCCTTTTTTTTTCGGTTTTCAGCATGTGGTGTTTTTTTTTGGTTTGTTTGAATTTTATTGGAGTATAGTTGATTTACAACATTTTGTTAGCTTTGCAGAGCTTTTGACAGTTGATGGCATGAGGTCATATACCCCTGCTCATTTGAACACTGCAGCAATCAGGAGTTCTCGCCTTTACAAAGGAGGAAACAGGCCTGGAGAGCTCTGAAATGACTTACCCAGAGTCATTCTTCTAAACAGTGATAGATCCAGGATCTACCACTAAGGCTTCCCTGTGGCTTTTGGAGGCCCCAGAACTGTGGGGAATACAGGTTCATGATAAGACATCCCTGTCCCTAAGTAACTTGTAGTCTACTTATGGAACACAGCATGTGAGCACAGCTAACGTGGCAGCAGTGCTCATTGATTTGCCACCAGGACTTGCCAGGCCTCCTGTCTGCACCCATCAAGTCCACCACCTTCCAGAAGCCTTCCCAACCTCTGCATCCAATTTCTCACCTCTCTGATGTCCTGTAGCCCTGATGCTCCTTAGCAGCCCTTTGTGTAATGAGTGCTGAGTGAACGTCAATAATGAGTGTAACTGTTGTTATTATTATTATTAAATGACTGTTATTCCCTTTGCCCTCCTGGAGCACAGGGACATGTATCTTATATGCTCTGTGACGCCCAGTCCGTATCAATGCACTGTCATAACAGACTTAATGAACGCCAGTTGTCCTGGACAGAGCATGGGCCCTGGATTCAATGCCTCCAGGTCTCTGTGGCCTCCTACATTGGTCCCACACTTCGTGATTGACCTCCTTGAACCTCAGTTTTTGCATCTGTAAAATGAGGATGATAACATCTGCCCCACAGGGTACTTGGGAGGATTTATGAGCTGATGTATTTTAAAAGTGTCTGACTCAGAACGTGCAACAGCATGTATGACTTCCTTGCCCTTCCTTGGTTGTGTTTTTCATGGAACAGAGCCATGTTTTCAACAAAAAGCAGACATATTGCAGGGTTTCTGTTGTGTTTTTAGTAGGACATTTCATGGCTGGTCTGATGAGAAAGCATTAACTGAGCACCTACTATGAGTACAGGGCTATGTGGGGATACAGAGAAAATATAAGTGTGCCCCTGCCCAGGGCGTCGTGTGATGTTTTGCCGGTAGCTCAATGGGATCAGATTCCGGTACAACCAGAGCTGGCTCTGAAGAGAGAACTCATCTGCGAGCACCTAATTTTGGGGTCCCATTGCCTTGAGTCCCTAAGTCAAGGACAGCTTTCAAGGAAATGTTTATTTTCAAGTAGGTAGAGGAATACAATCCAGACAGCAGTCCCAAACTGTTAGCTGCATATTAATCTGCAAGGACAAATATCATAACATAATCAGTATAGCAGTGCTCCCAGCTTAATTGAAAATGCTGCATATGAGGGCAGTTAATGAGAAATGCAAGGTTTGATGATTCAGAACTGCTGAGATTTAGCGGTTTAGGGGGTGTAGCGAGGAAGTGTTGGATTTATTTCCCTTTGTTATTCTCTTTGTACATCTGGACAGGAAGGGGTCTGAAAGGAGTTACTAACAGTATGTATGGTTAGAGAACTTTGATTATCTGGAAGTCCCTCAGCTACTTGGAACACGGCAGAGAGCCAGCCAGGCGGGAAGCGGGGAAAAAAAGCCTCTGCGGCGACAGAACACATTTCAATTGGTCTGTGCACCGCGGTCCTTTCACTTTTCTGATAAGAAGTCCTCTCAACCCACATCACAACCTATTTGTTTATTCTTCCTTTGCACAAGATCTTAATACAGGAGGTGATCTGATTTCCCAGGCATTAGCAGGATAGCAACAAAGCATCCTGGCAGTAGTGGGCGGGGCCTCAGGAGATACCTGTCTGTCCACCCCGACCTGAGTTTAGTCCCATAGTCAGTAGAGATCTTAAAGGCACAGAGTATGTTTTGGCCCCAGGGGAGAGAAGGACGCAGGAGAATCCCGGCTCTTAAGGAGCTTTCAGTTTGGGGGCGGACAGATGTTGTCTCAGTCAAGATTCTTAATTTCAGACAAGCTACTCTGGATAGTTTAAACAGAAAGGGATTTCAAACAGGATATTAGGTGGCTTGAAAACTTTCCAGGAATGCCAGGGACCCAAGCTTGGATGCCGCAGAACCAGAGAAGTACCCAAACACTGCATAGGCCTATTGGACTGGAGTCTCCTTTATTCCCACCCAAGGGACTCAAAACTCTAGGAACTAAAGAGTAAAACCTCCATGCAGCCGTCCAGATAAATGATCACCTTGGCCACTGTGCTTACGGGAAGCCCTGATTCACCTGAGCCCAGCCACCACGTCCCAAGCCAGCGTCTGCCCTCTGTGATCCTGTGGGTGTGTTTGCTCAGGAGAGCCTGGGTGTAGCTACAAGGGAGTCTGTGTGATGTTTCCAGCTATCTAGCCTCTGTAGAACAGAAAGCACACTGGGCCGGGGTGGGTAGGGGTGGACAAGGGTGTTGGGAAAGCCTGTCTGTGGAATCTGCTGAGTTGGGGCCAGGTAACTACAGCCCAGCGAGCCAAGTCCTGTTGTAGAGTTGTTTGGGGGCTGACTCACGGACAAGGTGCATGACAGAGCACCGCACGAAGTGTCCCCTGAGCGCTGATGGTCAGGGAGGAGATGCCAGCCCGAGAAAGAGTAAGCATAGAAACTTCACAGGCACAAAACACTGGGACCATTTCATTTAGGAGCAAATACCCCTACAGAGGTACTCGCTCCATCGGGAGGGGCGTTGGTAATAGACCATTAGTAGTAATAGAAAATCAGTAACAGTCAGTAACAGACCCCACAACTAGAGAGGCAGACAGGACCCCTATCCCAGATCTCAACCCCACCTCTCTCACTTCTGCCCTACCACAGGACCGACCTGCCTTGTGAAATTAATCAGAATTTGTCGGGGAAATCCTAGTGGCATTTTTAGGCTTCTCCTCTTAGTGTGATGACATGGCCCCGTCGCCTCCCCGGACTCCATGCCAGCTCTTTGGTTCTGGAAATCTGAATGCTTCCACAGGTATTTGCTCCTTGCCTGGTCGGTCCTCCGGGCAGGTGCCCTGCACCCAGGGAAGGAGCCCAGGGCAGAGCTCCAGCAGCCAGGATGCAGGAAAGGCTTCGTGGGCGCGCTCTTTCTTTTCCTAAAGCACCAGCACTGGGAGATAGAGCCGCCTCCTTTTCCTCATAGCAATTATGTGCACAATTACATTTCCAGCAGGTGTCACTTAAGAGGGTGAAACCCATTAAGCGTTCAAATGAGAAAGCGGAAGGGAGCCTGTGAGAAGGCTGGGAAAGCTGCTGAGGTTCAGGAAGCGAACTCGGACGTGCCCTGAGCAGTTGCCCCTTGGCACTCACTTTGCCGTAAGTGATCTCATTCCAGCCTGGGGACAGCCCTCGGTGCAGAGGTTAACAGGCCCTGTTTGAACCTGTGAGAAAGCTGAGCTCCGAGCCCTGCAGTGAATTGCCCGAGGTGACTTGGCCAGGAAGGATGAGCCAGCGGGACAGGAGGTGCGCATGTCTGTAAAGGGAATGGCGTGTGTGTAGCCATCCATTTCCTTTGAGTCCAGAGAGGACCAAACCCTCTGTTAGACTTTTCTCTAGCTTTCATGGTGCCCAGCGTAAAGCAAGTGCCCAGTAAGTACTTAACAGGCTTCTTTATGACAGTTTTCTCCCCATGGCTCTAATGTCAATGAGGTACCCAGAGGAAAGAATGCAGGCTTATTTAAATAGAAATTTACAATTGAAAGTGAGAATTATCACCCGCTTTTATGGTTGAGGAATCTGAGGCTAAGAGAAGTGAAGGGAATTGCCCAAGACTGCTTGGCTACTTAGCAGTAGACCTAGGATTGGAACCCAGGTCTGCCTGACTCCAGAGTCTGCGTTCCTTGCAGTCACTGAATGGCCTCCCTTGGAATCCATCACATGGCAGAGGTGACCACGTGCTCCCCTTGGGGATGCGGTGTGGGCGGTGAATTCAGGGCTGTCAGACTCTTCCCTGCAGCCATATAGAAAGAGCCCCTTTCTTCCTGCTTATTGGAAGGTCCCCAGATGCTGTGCTGAGTCAGAAGAGCCTTCTGTTTGCTCTAATCACCTAAGCCCTGTCGGGCCATCTTAACCACGGCTTGCCCACTGAAAGTTCATGAAGGGCCACCAGAAGCAGGGGAAGAATATATACTAGAACTCTGCCAGTCCCTAGGCCTCCTTCCATGCTGATAAAGCTGGGTTCACCATCTCCTCTCCCAGTTCCCCACCCCTCACACCCAACATGAATTGTTACCACTGGGTCCCTATCTTGCCTAAGTGCCTCACATTCTGCTCCATCTGGAAGCTAGGGGTCAACTTCCCTGCACCATCTCTCTCAACCTTTCCTCCCTGTGAGCTTACCAGTTTCTATTAAGTCCCTCGACCGAACTCGCTGGAGTCCTCTGCAGCCTTCCCATCTCCCTGCCTCTGCCGTAGTCTAGACTACTGCGCCGGCCTCTCCACTTGTCTTGTTCATATCTCTTTCCATACCCCACCCACCCCCTCCGTCTTCCATACAGTTACAGGCGAGCTTTGTTAAAACATTGATTTTATCCATCCAACCAGCCTTCCATCCATCCAATAACTATTAGTGGGATATATGAGTACTTGACCTCTGTCAGGCTTCATGCTAGACTTAGGATGCAGCATTAGATAAGAAGTGGTCCAGTCTCTCGTGGAAGAGAGAGAGAAATAAACAAAGTCAACTGCAGGTGAAGGGAACCCAAAGGAGCGATGTCTGACTCAGGTGGCATCCTCAGCAGAGGCTTCTGGAGGAGCTGACACGGGAGCAGAATTTTTAAGGTGAGGGTGCGGAAAGGGGAGACAATCTAGGCAGAGCGACTGCACACTTACAAAGGCTTGACACTGCCTTACACCTTTGGGGAACTGCAAGTGCCTGGTGAGGTTGGAGAGGACAGTGGTTGCTGGATCATGACGCGCCTTGTTCTGTGAGTCTGGAATTTCCTCGTGGATGGTTTTCAGAAAAGGAGCAGCATGGACAGGGGGCTCTCAGCCGCCCACTCTCCGTGCCTCACTTGAGCCTCCTGGCCATTTTTGGTCCAGGCTCCGACCTCCAAACAAATCACGGATTAGGCTTCTTTTCCGGCTGGCTGAGGCTCTGCCTGAAGGACACTTGTGGTCTCCTAGACACTGCTTATCCATAAGAGTTCTGAACCACACTCAGAGAGATTCCCTTTCATTCTCTCTGTTCCCGGACACAACGTGTCTTGAATTTAGTGTCTGGGCCCGTGGCTGTTGAGCGTGTGGAGAGCACATTGTTCGGGGATGTGCTCAGTCATTCCTGCCTCACTACATCTGCCCATCACTCCAGAGTGTCTAGGAGGAGCAGATAATACACAGGCCAGCTGCCACCTCCTGCTTTTCTAATCATCTATCAAAGAAATGGAAAACCCACTCACTGTCATTGCTGAACGCAGATGGGGTCCACAAGCACATCTTCAGTTTAGGAACAAGTTAAGAGGAAGGGCTTAGGGAGTGGACCACCCCCTGCATTCCACCCCCACCCCCGTACAGTCCGGCCCCACCTGGCCCTCTCTCCTAACCTCCCCCCAGCCTCTGAGCCACCCGAAGTGGTCAACTCACCAGCCTCTCTTCAGAGTCCCTTACACATTCCTGCTTATGCAGGAAGCAGGAAGAACTGTGTTGGACACTTTGGCTATATGCCTTGGGGCGAGTAACTTCACCCCTCTGAGTGTGGGCTTCCACACTTAAAGCTCAGGGCTAATGCCCCCTGCCTGCCAGTTTCAGAGCTGGATGAATCACAAGTGTTAGCATATGTGAATAAACTTTGTAATTGTCACAACTGCCCTAGGGAGAGGTACCATTATCCTTATTTTACAGATAAGGAGATGGGAAGCTCAGAGATGTTAAATAACTTGTCCCAGGTCACACAACTAGAAAGTGGATTGTGGCTGGTATACAGTAGGTGCTAAATAAGTACACCTAACTAACTGGCTCCAAAGCATTATGAGGAAAAAAAGGTTACTAATTTAGGTCTAATGGCATTTTATTTTTTGTTCTAATTTGTATTTCTTTGGTTACTAGCGTAACTGAACTTTTTTTCCATGTGTGTATTTGCTTAATATACTTAATGGGTAACATGCCCATGTCTGCTCCCAATTTATTTATTGGTGTCCTTAAATTTGTTCCCACATCAATTTGCACCAGATCTTTTTTGAATGGACATTAACCCTCTTCTCTGCTACAGATATTTTTCCTGCTTGATGTCTTTTTCACTTTATTTTCTTTCCTTTTCATTGTTAGAATTGTAAAGTAAAATTAATTTCCGCTTACGTTAACTTGTACAATCAGTGTGCTAAGGCCCCAGCCGAGGCTTGGAAGCAGGTTTTCCCAGGCAGCACATACCTCTTCCCCAGCACATACCTCTTTCCCAGTGGGTCCAGTGGGTTGAAAGGCACATCAGAGGCAGACTAAGCCCAAGACCCTTTGATAAGCAGCCAGAGGACACATCTTTTGTACCATAAACATATGATTGGCTTATGTGTATGTTTTATAGTAAACACTTGATTTTGATCTAAGTCAAAAGGCCCAGCGACTTGTTTATAAAGTTTAACCTGGTAACGCCCATCCCCCCCACGTGCTGCCTGACTGCATTATGGGTTATGGAGAGCCCAAGGGCTCCTGCAGTGTCATGGTCTCGGAAAACTTGACCCTTGGGCTAGTTGTTGGTGAGGTCAGCAAAAGTGCTTTAGATTGGGTTTGACAGATTGTAAAGTGCTTTGCCACCCATTTTTCAATCCATCCCCACAACAGCCCTCTAGCAGTAGTGTAGGTAATGATGTTATTTCCATTATCTGCTGAGGGAACTGGGGCTCAGGGAGGATGTCCGTGTCCTCATGCTAGTCGCTGGCAGAGACTGGTCTCCTCTCCTTAGGTGTCAGGGCCAAGTTAGCTCCTGGGGATGGTCCCAACCATCCAGTACTGGAGCAGGGGCATTTTTCCAGGCCAGAAATCCAGCTCTAGAAAGAGAACGGCCTCACCCCTGCTTAGAAGCTCTTAGATTGTAAACTTCTGGAGAAGATCTTGCATAATAATACACTGCCTGTCCCTTCCAGCCACAAGGAGATGGTACTCCAGAGAGTGTGGGGGACGTCCTGAAAGAAGGGACAGCAGTTAATGATAATCAGGGTGTCCTGAAATGGTCTGCAGGACATGGCTTCAACACAGGGCTTCCCTTGTTAAATGGGATCTGGTCATTCCCCTGGAAGTTCATCGTCACGTGAAGAGACAGAGACATACCCAAACACCAAGAGGCTCATATTCTGACAGGGGAGACAAGCAATAAATAAGTTAAACATAGAGCACGTCAGATGCTGAAGAGTACTACGGAAAGAAATAGGGAAGGGGCTGGGAGTGTCGGAGGGTGTCACGGTTCTAAGCAGGGTGATCAGGAACGCACAGAAATGTACAAAGAAGCACAGAGAAGAAGGCCAGTAATCCTGTTTGGGATCAGAGAAGACTCCAAAGAGGATGCTTTCTTTTGTGCTAGGTCCTGTCTTCCAAGTGAGGGTTTCCAGGTAGCCAAGGGGAGGGATGCATTTTTGGCAGAGGAAACAGCAACTGCATAGGCATAACGATCTGAAGGTATGGGTGTGTTTGGGAAATTGCAAGCAGGTCTGATACGGCAAGAGAAAAAGGAAAGGAAAACGCAGCACTTGATGCTGGAGAGGTCGGTTGTGGCCACGTTGTGAGGACTTTGGGGTGTACAGTGTGACTCCGTAGGTGCTGTGGTGACTCCAGGGCACATCTACCACAGCTGCCTTCCTGAGCTAAGTGACCAGTGGCCCCAGCTGGGCTAGAGCCATAAGAAAGAGTTAAAACAAAGAAAGAGTTAAAAACAAGGCACATTTCCTCCCAATGGCCCATAACCCGAGTCTTATTAGACAAATTCCAGTAGTGGGGCATCCTACAAAATACTCTTCCAGTATTCCCCCAAAGTGTCAAGGTCATCAAAAACAAGGAAAATCCGAGAAACCGTCATAGCCAAGAGGAGCCTGAGAACCTGTGACGACTGAATGGCATGTGGTGTTCTGCGTGGGATCCTGAAACAAAAACGACACTAGGGAAACACTAAGGAAATTCAAATAAACTATAGGCTTCGGTTAATAATAACATTAATATTGGTTCATTAATTGTGACAAAAGAACCATACTGTAAGATGTTAATCCAGGGGAAAATAGAAGCAGGGTATATGGGAACTGCCTGTACTATGTTTGCAATTTTTCTGTGATCTAAAACTCTTCTACAATATGTTTTATTAAAAAACATAATAGACGTGATGACATGGAAAAAAATTAAAGTGGGGAAACCTTTGTAACCCCCCAATTTACTTGGGTTTCCTCATCTCTGGAAGGACTGGTTCTTTTCCAATTCAGTTTCTCCCCCCACAAATGTTTTCAGCTTCATGAACATAGAAACAAGCACGTGTGTCAGCGTGGGTGGGGATGCTGAGGTCCAGACCAGTCTTTGCTGAAGTCCCAGCACTGGTTTTTCCTCTGGGACCAATAGAGGTTTCCAGGGAGGTGAGGCACGTGGAAGTTCGTTAACAGCCCTGCTCTTCCACACCTGGTGGTCCTTTCAGTTCCTGTGCGGGACATTGGTCTCGGACAATTGGATCAGTCACTGAAAGGCCACCTGTGACAAAGGGCCTGAGCAGAAGCAGAAGGCAAATGCATCAGGGTTCAGAGCCCCCGTTCTGACTGTAAGAAGCTTACCTTTGCTGGGAAACTTGCCTGCCGCCAAGGGGCTAGCTCACAAGGAGAGCTTGCAAAGCCATTCTCCCTCAGTTTCTGGTGTACTCTTTCCACCATTGTCTCCTCTGTCCCAGCCTGTGTCTGTCTGTGTATGTATACTTTTTCACATCTAAATTCTTCTTGACTAACCAAGAATGTTCTCTCAGCAGTCCCAAAAATGTTCTCCTATTTTATTCCTGTCCCCATCCTCTCTCAAGAAAGCATGGCTTCTCCCACCTGTCTGAATTTGGAAGGACCAATAATAACCCTTAACAGTTGTAGGTGTCAACAGAGACAAGATCCAGCCACATCACATTAAGTCTCAAACATCTCACTGAATCTGCTAAGGGATGTCTTTCTGGATCTGTTTCAGTTTCACTAAACTACAGAGACTCAGTCCACCCTAACCTGCCAAAGGATTCTGAAGCTTCACAACCCAGCATCCCTTGCATCAGTAATTGGCCTTTCCCACATCCCTTGCATCAGTAATTGGCCTTTCCCACATTAGTTTACTGACCGACACAAGAAGTCACATTCAAGCTACCTAAGTTCATGGGGGCAAAAAAAAAAAGCAGAGACCTGACTTTGTCCTCCTTCCAGGGATGCCTTTCCAACCTTCCAGTGCCTGGCAGGTGCTTCACCGATCACTTATTCCCTCCTGGGCTTGACTGCAGTGGTCAGTTTAGCAGTGGCTCCCTATCCCAGCCCAAGCACTGGGAGGCTTCATGCGTTCATTGTCCTCGAGGCTGCAGAGCGGCACTTCCACCTGCAGATTCTTTCTCAGCACCTCTATCCATCAGAGTCTAGGCAGGGAAATGGAAACCACCGTAGGTCTTTCAACAGAGGGAATTTAATAGAGGGAGTTGGCCGCACAGTTAATTCAATGGCTAAGAAGCTAATAAATGGTACAAGTTGAGTCATCCCAGAGATCAATAACAGCAGGGAACCACTATCACCCCTAGACCTGGAGGGACAATGAGAGCAGGTGATGTTTCTAGAGCCCCAAAGCCGGGACGATCCCGCAGGAGACAGAACCATTTTACAGGGTCAGCACCTGACGCGACAGATGTTATGTGGCCACTGCCAGGGATGCTGTCTAAAACAAGCAAGAGAGGGAGAGATACCCTCGCTTCTCTCTTCTTCTTACCTCCAATCTGCTGCCAGGGTCCTCCATTCATAAGCCCACCTGTCCAGAAGCCAGTGAGCAAAGGATTCTGAGCATTGCAGTTCCCCATGAGATAGAGCAGAGGAGCAAGTGTGGGGAAGGGGCCTGAGAGCAAACAAACGAAGGGCACAGCATCCATTCAGTCCTCTCACCCTCCCCACCCTCTGTTCAAGGCTGAGTTGGCCCTCACCCCTCCCAGAAAACTGCTTTTTTTTCTAATTTCTCTCATCAAGACAGCTGGCAGCTTGATACAGGCATCATATTCTTGTTTGTTCTCCTGGATTGAACAGATGTGGAAAAAAACCAGGATCCCCCTTTACTTTGGGGCAGGGCAGTGAGCTCTGTAATCTCTGCAGTCATCAAATCTCGCTCATGTGGATAATTGCTGTCCCTAGTCCTTTGGAGGAGAGCCGTTTCTCTCTTCTTTTGTGGGATCGTCAAGGTAGAATGATTCCGCTTATTCTTACAATGGTTGCAGCCCCAGAGGCTCAAGGACAGCTTGAACGATTATCTTCTATTCTACAAGAGCAAACTCATAAGCCAGACCCCGCTATGCAGCCGCATTCTGCCCTGGAGGGCCCGTGTGCGCTGGTTATTCCAGAGGGCTGGTGAGTTACTTCAGGGGACCTCAGCTCTTGTCCAGGATGGTGAATACTTTCCAAGCTGCCTTCCCTCTGACTGCCTCTCTCCTGCTAGCTTGGAGCCCTTGCCGCTGACGTAGGAGGTCACACAGAGGGGAATGTGGACAGGAAGCGTCCAAGGGCAGAGCAGAAGAAACAAAGGCCCCTAAGTTTGTGCAGCCAAGAAAATAACATGAAAAGAGATGAGGGATTTGGGCTGGACTTGTTTTGTTTTGGAGCATTTCAAGGGGCCAGGCACGCAGTTGTGTTTGGATTGGGAAGAAAGGCATAACTGTGCAGAAGAAAATCCTTTTCAGATTTTATTCTGGCTGTTACTGGATTAAAGAAAACAGCAAGAGGATTAATCTGTGTGAGTATAGGAAAGCTGTCGTACCCAGACAGGAGGGAACCCTGTCTCTTCCTGGGACATGTTTGGACAGCGTTTGGAAGCAGTGGGCTTGCTTGTCCATCCGTCACCATTCTGGTCAGTTCAGCACTGCTTGGAGCCACCTACATTTCTTTTCTGTTCTTAACATTAATGATAATGATTAAATATGAATAACAGTGCTGCTTAGGACTCTTGATTAAAAGTGACAGAAACCTCAGAATCAACTTACTCAAAACAGAGGGACTTTTACGACTGCCTCGTCAAATCCAAGGAGTCGAACCTTGCAGCCGGAGAAAATGCAGCGATGCAGTGGAATTGGGTTCACACTTCTAATTCTGTTAAGATTTGTTCTGTTTCTTTTTGCTGCTCTGGTCACTTCTCTTATACTTGTGAGCTTCTTTCTCTCCCTGCAAACCAGCTCTCCCTATTTTTTCCGTGTTAGTTTGCAGGGCTGCCATAGCAAAGCACTGCAACTGAGAGGCTTAAACAACAGAAATTCCTTGTCTCACCGTTCTGGAGGCTAGAAGTCCAAGATCAAGGTGTCAGAAGGACCGTGTTCCCTCTGAAGGGAAGGGTCTACCCCAGGCCTCTCTCACGGCTTCTGGTAGTTCTTTGGCTTGTGGCAGCATAACTCTGATCTTCTCTGTGTCCAAATTTTCCCATTTTTATAAGGACACAAGCCATATTGGGTCAGGGCTCACCCCAGTAATCTCATTTTAACTTGACGACCTCTGCAAAGAACCTATCTCCAAGTAAGGTCCCATTCTCAGGCACGGGGGCTAGGATGCCCACATAACCTTTTTTGGAGGACACAATTCAACCCGTAACACTCACATGGCCACCAATAGCTAGCAAATTTTCATCTCTTACAATCATCACTACTAGAGACTACATTCTTCTTCACTTCCTGTTTTCAAAAATCCCAGGGAAGAATTCCAGCTGGTCCAGCTTTGACCCGGTTCTGCTCTCCCCCACAACTGTGATTCATCTGGCTTTACTAAGGCACCCGGCCTTGAACCAATCAGTGATGGCCAGGGAGGCAGGGTCCTTCAAGAATATGACAATTCCATCTAAAAAAACAGCACAAATGAGCTTATTTACGAAACAGAAACAGACTCACAGACATAGAAAACAAACTTATGGTTACCAAAGGGGAAGTGGAGGGAGGGATACATTGGGAGTTTGGGATTAACAGATGCACACTACCATATTTAAAATAGATAAACAAGAATTTACTGTATATCACAGGGAACTATATTCAATATCTTATAATAAACTATAATGGAAAAGAATCGGAAAAAAATGAATTTATATAACTGAATCACTGTGCTCTACACCTGAAACTAACACAATATTGTAAAGCAACTATTCTTCAATTAAAAAAAAGAATACGACAATTTTCATAGCACCCATGAATCTGTCAGATCAGCTCATTAATGCTAGGTACACATCACCCCCAAATCATAGTGGCTTATAACAACAAAGGGTTTCATTCTCTCTCTCTTTTTTTTTTTTTTTTTTGCGGTATGTGGGCCTCTCACTGTTGTGGCCTCTCCCATTGTGGAGCACAGGCTCCGGATGCGCAGGCTCAGCGGCCATGGCTCACGGGCCCAGCCGCTCCGCTGCATGTGGGATCTTCCCGGACCGGGGCACGAACCCGCGTCCCCTGCATCGGCAGGCGGACTCTCAACCACTGCGCCACCAGGGAAGCCCAAATCGCAGAATTTTTGATGGTGTGCTTGAAGGGCTTAAAGGTGAACATTGGTGCAGTAAAAGCAAGATTCAGAAAACGGAGAAAACTTTCCACTGCTTCCACAGACATCAGCAGGTTGCTTTGTAGTGCCTGAGAACTGTTTACCCCCCACCCTGTGCTTGCTTCTGTGCCACCTCTTATAGGCAGAGTTCTTATGCATCGCCGTAAGCAGATGATCTTTGTCTGGTGAGAGCCCAGTCTCTTTTGTCTTACCCTCAGGCAGCCGAACGCTGATGCCCCCATCTGCTCCACCCAGTATTCTCCCTGACAAAGGTCCCTGCAATAGCACGGATCCGCCTCAATCCTTTGCAAGAAAAATCCGCATGTGTTGTGGATTTGGGCAGCTCACCTGTGAAGGATTCATGAGCCATCGTCTGCCGTGGCTAACATCGAGAGCTGCTGGGGAGGCCACAGGGGGAGAACCGCACAGGAGAATACTGAGTGGAAACCTGGATACAGCCTATGGGCCAGAAAACGGCAAATGAGCTCCACCCACCTTCCCTGCATGAGAGACCCATCCTCACCGGCCCCCAAGTCTGGGGCTGGCTCACTGGACCCATGGAGGTCCTGTAAAAAAAAACTCTCTCAGGCCTTCGTGAATGAGGATACCCAGTGAAAAATTCACAGGAAGATTACATAAAACCATCTGCTGCCTTTATTTCCCCCTGTGTGCATTAAAAGTGCACAGCTGCTCGACATGAAATATTCCATTATGCTGCTGTGTGGCTCACCAGCTGGGCTTGGACGCTGGGGGCCGAGAGGAGGCGATGTGGGAGGGGAGGCAGGTGGTGAGCACGTCCGGGGATTTCTGCCTGGACCTGAGTGTCTCGAGCAGGACAGTCCAGATTTCTCCGCCCTCTGGATGTGCTCTCTGAAGGAGGTGTCCTTCTGCGAACGTAGTAGATTCTGTTGGTGAGTTTGTCTTTGGGGGTGTGTATGTGTGTCTTTCTTTTTAATCTGAAAATTGGTCTGGCGATTCACAAGCGGCAGCTGGAGCAACCATAATTAAAATGAAATAACCTGCTTCCTTCAGTCCTCAGGGAGAAAAGCTTAAAAAAAAAATCAATTTTCTAAGTTGACTCAGGAACGTGGCGAATCTTCTCTTCTCTCCCCGTTTGCTTGAAACAAGTTTCATGGCTTTGCTTTTCTTTGGAGTCAGAGGAAGAGATGGGAATGAACCTTTGCTGAGCGTGTATCCCCATCCCAGGCACTACACAGGGCTGTCCCAACTGTACAAGCCAGGGTTTGAATCTAGTTTTAATGCTTCATCTCCTTCCCGTCTGCTATGCACCATTCTGGTATCTTGTGAGACCCCAGCTCTCTCAACCTCATCCGATTCTGTCCAGAGACCCGGGTGGTTTGGCATTATTGAGATGTTATTGAACATGTTGGCACATGTAATGGGCTCGGATTAGGAACCAAAGGTCTTAGCAGAGTAACAAGGTGAAGCATTCCATGCTAATGATTCCATGCTAAGGAGATGGTTTTCAGAGGATTGGATTTGCTCTTGAAGGCGTTGCTTAGAAGTCACTCTTCAAACCAGGCTGGGAAAATAAAATCCCAGAAGAACTGCAGCCGGTGTGGTTTGCTTGGATCTCAATCTAACGGAACTAAGGTAGAACGGGACATCTGTGTGCCGGGAATTGAAGCCACTGTGGTCAGCGTCTTCAAGGAGGTTCCAGTCTGGTGGAGGAGAAGGACGTGTTGACAAATAATTCTAAGACACTGGTAATAAGCGCTAGGTCAAGGGTATGAACAACCTGCTATAGCTGCAGCATTTTTTTCTCCAAATATCCATTTCTTCAGTTGGTAACTTTGTGAGGAGGAGAGCAACCTCACTGGGAGGGTGAAGCCAGAATGTTGAACATAAAGACAAGAAGAAATCATTACACATTCTTATGTATGTACCAAGTGCCTGGCACTTAGTCTCTCTAATCCCTTGTTATCATTCCCATTTAATAATGAGGAAATTTAAGGAGCCAAATGGCCTGCCCAAAACCACATAGCTGGTAACCCGGTGGGGTGTGATTAAGACCCACCCTATTTGCTTCCAAAGTCGCTGCTCATGCCACTGTGCCAGGCTTCCTCGAAGAAAGCCTGCACCCTCGATTGTCAGGTGCACAGTACAGCCATCGCCATGTCCTGTACTTAGAATGAGGAAATCTTTTTTTTTTCCCCTGAAAAAAAACAAGTTTTAGCAGCAGGCATCTTGATGGGAGGGATTCATAATCATCGTCTCCAGGCTGCAGGTGGAGTCCATCGAGTCCTCTGGGCAGTTCTCCCAAACAGTGAAGTCAGCCCATAGATGCTGGGTTCTTCATTGACATCCTCCGTGGCCCAGCAGAGTCTTGGGTATTGAAATATGTTCCCCTGGGCTCCTGGGTCCACTGCTCCTGTGAAGCTTAGCTGAGAAGGGAAAGACAGAGCAAGCATTCCTTATAAGAGAGGAGTGTGGTCTCCTGCTACCTTTGAAATTCTCTGCAAGAGACTGTAGTCCATGTTGTTTCGGACCCGAGTCAAAAGGTATTGTCTTTTTTGCTTGATTTGGGGTCACTTTGGGGAAAGCTAGCAGGAGCAAAGGCCCTTGGCACTTAATTCCATCTGAGCCTCTCAAAGGGCAGCCCAGGAAATATCCTGCTTCCCCCCATCCTAGGGTGGGTGGGAGGTATGCTGGGAGCAGAGGTGTACCGGGGGGTCCGGTGTACGTGTCTGTGCAGGGTCACAGCATGCTTTAAGGCTCACCTGGAAAGGGAAAACACAGGATCCAGATGTCGTCTCCACCGCTTCCTAGCTGGGGGCTTAGGGGCAAGCTGCTGAAATTCCCCGAAGCCTCATTTTCTCGTCTGGAAGGAATAGGCGTGCTTCCTACGGTTGTTTAGAAGGTTAACTGAGATCAAATATGTACCAGCACCGAACACTCTGCCCAGCGCCTGGCACACAATTAGCTCCCTCCCCTTCCAGCTCAAACTGTGCGAGCTTGCCAGATCCATCTTCCTACAGCGCATCTCCAGTTACATCCCGTCTCTGCTCCAAAGCCTTCGGTGCCTCTCTATCGCTCATTGAATAATGGCTACTTTCTCTGCCTTGGCTTGCAGGGCCCTGCTCACTGGGGTCCACGTCCCCTGTCAGGTGTGATATCCTCTGCTTCCCTCCACACAGCCCGCACTCATTCTTTGTCACACTTTCTCCTCCTGTGACGTCCTTCCTCACACGAGTGCCCGAGTGCCCTGCCCTGTCCCCATGCCACCCCACCTGACACTATCTCTGGTGCAAGGCTGGGCTTGAATGGCATGCTGTGACCGTTTGCTCCCTAATTTGTGAGCCAGGGTGGCCTCTCCATTCCTCCCTCCTCTCACTGTTTTTTCTGTATCCACTTACAAAACTGCCAAGTATTTCCATTACCTGTGGCCATGTTGTCATATTTTCCTTGTCGTCCTGTGAGTTTCCCGAGGGCGTGGTTTGCTTCTGAGTCACCGGTGTGTCCTGAATCACACCTAACACTCAGCATAGAGATGAATGAGTGAGTGAACAAGTAAAGGAATGGATACACCCTCATTCCGACCTAACTGGATTTCCCTTCATAAAGTGCTAGGGCATAAGTATAATACTTCTAAAACCTTTGGCCAACCCATGGGCATTTTGGTTTCATTAACAGTTTGGGTTTCATTAAGAGTCATGTGGTGCTTATTGGAGGTACAGCCGGCTGTTTATATCCATTGGGTTCCACGTCTGTGGATTCGACCAACCACGGATCAAAAATACTCGGGGGGAAAATTTCTAGAAAGTTCCAAAAACCAAACTGGAATTTGCCCCACTGGCAACCACTTACGTTGCAGTTACATTGTATTTACGACTACTTCCATATCATTTACCTTGTATCAGGTATCATAGGTAATCTAGAGGTCATTTAACGTATATTGGGAGGGTGTGTGTAGGTTTTATACAAGTACTGCACCGTTTTATATAAGCATCCATGGATTTTGGTGTCCATGAGGGGGTCCTGGAACCAGTCCTCCTGCATGTGCCACGTGATGACTTGAAAAAGAGGGAATTCAGGGATACACCTTGAAAATAAACGTAAATAGAAGAAAAGAAGTTGAGGCTTTCCCTGGAAGCGTGACAAAGATGGTGGAATAGGGGTAGAACTGCAGTTCTGCAGCTTCTTAAAGGGGGGGGTGGTGGCTTGGATCAAATGAGACACAGGTGACGGCCCAAAGCACAAGCTTTGGCCTGAAGCTGTGGAGGCAGAGGGGAATTGTGTGACCTGCACAAAGGAGAGGGGTTTGAGAAAGACCCTGAGTGTTTCATCCAAGTCACAGGATAGGACTGGGACCCCAGCAGGACCCTTGGGGGCAAAGCCAACAGCTTTGAGTCCTGAAATTCTCAAGGCTCTCAGCATATCGGGAGAGGCCCTTACACAAGAGAAAGGGCCTCTTACCATGTCCATTGTTACAGTAAAACAATTTCCTGCTCCTCTCTGAAAATTTGGAGAGTAAACTGATAATGAACAAGGCGTAGTGAATAGAAATTAAGGGCACAATAACTATTACTGCTCAATAAAATGATAGTCATCTCCTATGGAGTGTACTGCCAATTGTTTATTTTAGTGAATATAGCATGATTTATCAGGACTTTTCTAGGTTTACCTCTAAACGTTGTCTTGTTGATTCTCTTCCGGCCCATCAGGTCTTCTACCTGGGGGGTGTTCGGGAGCCTAACCCCCGAGGGAAGGGGTACTCTGCACTTGGGCAGAGGCTGGCGAATGTTCCCACCTAATATAGTCACTCTGTGTTTAGAATAATGAGAATTTACAATAAAGAAACAGGAAATGCAGATGAAACTAGCAAAATCTCACAGCTAGGAGAATTTTGTCTTTAATGACGATTACCAGTCATTCCTCACCTTATGATAGACAGTAATGTCTTCTAGCTAGGCTCCTAGGTATATTTGGCAAATAGGTATTCAGGGAATTTCTCCAACAATGACTTTTTACCTCAGATGCCTAAATGTATCCTTCATGCATTGTCCTTTAGCCTAGAGTGTCTTTTATATAAAAAGCTCCTCCTCTTGTAATGACCTAAGTATGTGAGGACCTGCGATCAAATCCCAGCTCCTCCTTTTGCAATGACCTAAGGCAAATGGCTTACAACCTTTCAGCCTCTCCACCCTCTTCTTTTGAGTGAGATAGGCTTTCTTTTATTCATTTCACAAACCTTTATTGTGTACAGATATCTCCTTGGGCACTGGAGGTGCAGAGATGAATCAACATTGTCACAGAATTCTAGGGGCAGAAAGGACCTGACAAGTAGCCTAGTTCAGAATTTTTCTCTTTCAGACAGAGGCTCAAGGAGGGGAAGTGATTTACTAGAGGTTTGCAGAGTGATAAGCAAGTGGGCCAGGGCCAGGCTCTTGCGTGGAAGGAATTCTGCCTGTGTGACTCCCAGTACTCCCATACGGTAGATCACAGGGAAGATGGGCCCATCCTATAGGGCAGGACACTAAGGTTCAAAAGGTTCAGTGATGTATTTATTTGCCCAGTGAATCAATGGTAGAACTGTTGCAGGGGCCAGTGCCTCGGCCACATGTTCCACACGCTCCCCACCCCCGTCACAGCGTACAGGCAGTCCTTCACGGAACACTCTACTTTGCTCCAAGCTGCCTTTGCCTGGGTTGCAAAGAGGACCGATCTGCAGTCCCTGCCCTTGAGGGGTTTGGTCAGCTTGAGGAAAGATGTCAACAATGGCTGTCAGACAAGACCAGATGAGATGGGAGAAGAAAGGAAGGTTGCAGAGAGTACGTTTGTGTGGGATTCCCAGGGTGTCTGGGACCCCACTTGCTTCTCTTCATGGCTGTGGGACCAGTAACAAGCCCCCTCTCCCTACTGGTGTGCATTTGCCCTGACTGCCAGGGACAGATCTGTGAGGCCGGGTCAAGGACACCTTGCCACCTCGCTCACTTGGGTCTGTGTTCTCTGCTTTAACAGAAAGGATCCCGTCTCATCCTCCAGGATCCGATGGCCCCGGAGAGAGGGCTGCAG
This sequence comes from Aethalodelphis obliquidens, assembly GCF_003676395.1. Taxonomy (NCBI): domain Eukaryota; kingdom Metazoa; phylum Chordata; class Mammalia; order Artiodactyla; family Delphinidae; genus Aethalodelphis; species Aethalodelphis obliquidens. The sequence continues at coordinate 6,006,815 of NW_020837994.1, read as the reverse complement.
GGCCCACGGACACTGCTGACTCTTCAGAACATGCCGACATGGAGCCAGGTCAGTCCCCTTGTCTGCTGTGATTTTCTGCATCATCGACTGCAAACCTGCGGTCTTGATGAGAAATGTCATCTTGGAATCTGAAAAGAGGCGTACTTTCTGTTTGAAGGCTTTTGCCACTAAGCCACATGGGGAGTGGAGAAGGTCAGGCCGGGGTGGAGGTGGCTTTCTCGGGAAGCGGATGCAGTAGCAGGACTGGTGGCTGCTGGAAGCCAAAGCCAGCAGCCAGTATGGTGGGCGGACAGAACAGGCATGCGCCAGCCATCCAGTGAGGATGTGATGGGGGAGCCGGCAGCCGGGAAGCACCGTGCAGGTCCGGGCCCACAGAGGCCGCAGTGGCCATGAGAGTCATTCTGGGGCCCAGGTCACCAACGGCGGGGTCCAGAGTTTGGTGGTTACATTTCAAACTGAGTTGGAGTGGGATCAGAGGCGTAGCTGGGAATGAGGCAGGAGCAGGTGAGTGGGCGGCTGCCCAGAGGACAGGCAGTCCGGGCACCAGGTCCAGCTGGCCAGAATGGCTCTCCAGAGGCTTTTCTTATACTGCTGTGCAATGACAAAAACAGAACACACTTGGGGGGTTGGGGGGAAGTAGAAGGATGTTTCAAGCTAGAGAAGAAACACGGCAGAGAGAATGTTCTCTCTGTTCCGTCTGCCATGTTTCTTCTCTGGCTTGAGAGGGAGAATCGTACATAGAGTCTGGGTCATGAGGAAGGCTACAGAAGCCGAGGAAGGAGCCAGGACCCAGGGAGTGAGCCCTGTATTGAAAACCTACTAAGAACCAAGCACTTTTTATCTTCGGGGCAATCTCGTAGGGTAGAAGTCTGAGTCTGTCTCGGCTCAGTTAATGCTGCAGTAATAAATGAACTCCAGAATCTCAGCGGCTTAACACAGTGGTTTATTTCTTGCTCTAACCCGGGGAGGTGGAGGGCTCTGCTCTACCTAGTGACTCAGAGGCCAGCCTGATGAAAGCTCTGTCGTATTTTAGGTGTAGCCCCGGGAACAAGTGGCCACCTTGGTCTCCGCAGCAGGGGAAGAGGTAGTCAGAAGGTTAGGCACCGGCTCTGAAATGCTTTGGCCCAGAAGTGACACGCAGCCGGTGGGCCAAAACTAGTCCCGTGGTCCTGCCTGACTTCTAGGCCTCTGGGAAATGTCGATATTTGATGCGCAGTAACTGCTTCTGCCATAGTAGATATTATGATTTCCATTTTACAGGTAAGATAACTGAGACTCAGAGAATTTTTTTTTTTTTGTACATTTCATTTAGTTGTTTTAATCTGGTGTACCTACCAAATAACTCATATTCGGACCTAATAATATTAACACATTCTAAAGGGATTATCAGTAATTTTTTTTTTTGACTCAGAGACGTTAATTATCTTGTCTGAGGTCTCCCAGCTAAAAAGCACCAGAACCTAGATCATTCATAACCTCTGATTCAGTCATTTATTTAGCAATTCAGCAGAGACATATTGAATATTGACAAAAAGGCCCAGCACCGTGCTAGACTCTCAGGATATAACTGGGAACAAAAACAACAACGAAGGAAGCCTCTGCTCTCAGCCCGATGAATGTTTATAACTACAAACTTGGATAAATTCTCGGCAGTGGAGACATAGTGGTTCTCTGAGGACACCTGTTAAGATGTTTGCCTTTCATAGAGAGGGACAGGTAAACTAGGTCACGTTTACTGACGCATTGTGCCGAGTACTTGACTGATGCATCTCATCGAACTGCCGCAACCCCAAGAGGTAGTTCTTACAATTCCATTTTTTTTTTTTTTTTTTTTTTTTTTGCGGTACGCGGGCCTCTCACTGTTGTGGCCTCTCCCGTTGCGGAGCACAGGCTCCGGACGTGCAGGCTCAGCGGCCATGGTTCACGGGCCCAGCCGCTCCGCGGCATGTGGGATCCTCCCGGACCGGGGCACGAACCCGTGTCCCCTGCATCGGCAGGTGGACTCTCAATCACTGCGCCACCAGGGAAGCCCCACAATTCCATTTTTAAGATAAGAAAACTGAGGTTCACTCAGCAAGGGAAGATGATTGGGCTGGAGGTAAACTCTTCAGCCCCATCCATGCTCACTTGTAAGGAGGATGTGACTGTTAAAATTAAAAGTTGAATCTCCTCCTCCACTGCATCTAAACCCAAGAAATGTGGTCTCCTCTAAATCCCCCCATCCAGGGCCTTTGTCTCGTTGGTTCCCCCAACATCCCATGGTGTTACATGTGAACGCAGCTCTCAGCTCTGACAGAGGGGCCTCTTGGAGCCTGGAGACGGGGTCGCTCATCCCCACCCAGAGAGCTGGGCCCAGAGCAAGGCTTCTTGAACTCACCTGCAATGAGAGAGAGAAGAAATGCAGAAACATAGGTAGTAGGATCTGAGCCTGGCAGGATGGGGTTGAATTTGAGCCTTGGCACTGGTGGGTTCTTCTGTCGGGAATGGTCCCCCTTTTCTCTCTGGCCTCATCGCCCCCCTGCCCTCCCCTCGCACTTCGTGCTACATTTACACTGACCTCATCACTTTTCTCCCCTCCTCAGCACGTGTGACCACCTCCTCTGTCCCCACTCTGCCCAAGCCACCATCTCAGACCTGAATTCTTACAGTGGCCTCCTCAGGGGGCTCTGCTGCCACCCTTCCCTCCCAGGATCTGACACAGAGGCGTCTGTTAAGACATCAATCAGATCAGATCACTCTTCGACTCAGAGCCCGCTAATGGCTCCCCAGCTCATGTAGAGGAAAAGCCACAGGCCTAACCCTGACCCACCAGGACTCACCTGACCCGGCCCCTTTTCCCTGCCAACCCCATTCCTCACTCATGCCAGTGGCCTCTTTGCTCTTCCTTGAACCGTAAACACACTCCCACCTCAAAGCATAAGTCATAGAAGCCTTTTTCCAGTCTTGGAGAGGATTCTTCATGCAGAGGGAACAGCAGTAAATAGATCTCCAGGTCACCGTCCAAGGGAGCAAAGCACAGATGCGGCTGAATCAGCAAACCAGTGTGTTTGCTGCTCAAGGAGAAGCAGGAGGCCACCAGCGTGAGCAAAAGTGGCTATAGAGGAGGTGAGAATGGAAGGCGGTCCTCACTCTCTGGGTCTTTCTGTGCCCCTTTTCTGTTTCAGTGTTTCTAGGTAGCATTTATCTCCACCTAACACATTGTATATTACTCTATAAATTTAATTGTCTGTTTTCTGTTCTTCCCCATTGGAATGTAAGCTCCATGAAGGCAGGAAGTTACTTTGTGCTGTTCCCCACAGGGTTCCTACACCTGGAACACTGCCTGGAACGTAGCAAGTGCTCTGCCTGCCCAGCAGGGCCACGCCCCTGCAGCGCATCGCACAGGCACTGTCCCCCCCATCCCCATGGGCCCGGGCAACCACAGATCCTCATCTGTAAGCCCCTGGTGCCTGGCACGCAGGTTGGGCCCAGTTACTGTTTGTTGGCCTGAGCTGAGTGGACCAGAGCACTCCGGGAATTGCAGCCCAGGGGCCCTGTCCTTCTCCTCTGCAGGTTCCCTCACCCTCAGTCAGGAGGCAGGAGCCCTCATTGCCAACTGAGTCGCCTCTTGCTCAACACCTGCCTCGGAAATCAGGAAGATGAGGCAAATGGGACACTAATGAAATTCAGAGAGAAACTAAATTGGGAGGTGTTGCAAACACCGTGGAGGAGGGAGATGTGATTTAAAAGGCTCAGTCTCTCTCCAGGGTGGGAGGGGGAGTGGGGGCACATAGAGAGCGCTGAGCTGGAGGGAGCATCACACAGGCCCGCCGCCGACACCTCCGTGTGGGGTGGCCTGTACATCACTTTAGCTCAGGGGCTTCACTCTTCTGACTTTAAGTGAGGGGCCTTTTCTTTGCTTGACTCATTCGTTCATTCATGCCTTCCCGCCACCTTGCCAAAAAAGATGTGAGTGGGCTACCAAATTTTAATTGATTAGTTAATTAAGACCAAGAGCATTTAACGCAAAAATTAAGGTAGAAATTAAGGGAGGAAAATGAGGGAAAGGAAGAAGAAAAGATGATCGGGTTCTTGGGAAGGGGGGTTGCAAACCACTCTCCACAGGATGGCACAGGTTCTTGTGACAAGCACATGGGGCTGTGAATGTGAAAAATCTTTAGGGATAGGAGAGCTCTGGCCCCGTTGCAGTAAGGATGACCAATGTCTCAGAGTACTTCCTAATCCATTGTCTGTTTCTTCAGTTACAGGCATTGGCTGGCTGCTGTGTGCCAGGGACCCCTCTTAGCTCACTTTTTTCTCTCTATCTCATTGAGGGCTCACAGTACCCTACAAGGTGGTCTTTCCAAGCTTGTTTTAGAGATGAGGTGATTGTGGCTCAGAGACACTGAGGTGCTTATCTCTTCAGCAGATGGTGCTGGGACAAATGGAGATCCACATACAAAAACATGAAGTGAGACCGCTTCCTCACACCATATACAAATATTAGCTCAAAATGAACCATCCACCCAGCACCCTGGTGGGTGCCACTAGGGTGAGCATTGCCATGGAAGAGTGTTGGGAGGTTGAGCCCTCCTGTTGGCAGGCTTAGGATGCCAGGCAGAGAAGCTGGGATGTTCTGTTATTCTTGTTTAAGAAATGAGAAGCCACTGAAAGGTTTTGCACAGGCATTGATGACTTGATGGTATAAAATTTACATGTGCAGAGGCCTGTAGTCATCAACGGGCAGATAAAAGTCATCCACTACCCATTCAAATTCACTAGCAAATAAAGTCATGTCAGTGATCTAGAAGAGACGGGGAAATGAGGAAAAGGAGGAGGAAAGAAACTAACAGCTAAGCAAGCACTCACTGTGTGCTAGGCCTTCACCATGTTATCTAATCAACACAGCAGTTAGGTGGTATTTTCTCCATTTTACAGCTGAATAAACTGAGGCATCCATTCCCTCTCCCCCTTCCCCAGGATACCTTACTAGTAAAGGTAGTGCAGATTCAAACCCAAGTCAGTCTACTTCTAAAGCCCACGATTGCTTTTCCCACGACTCCACCTGGGCTTGGCACTGTTTCTTTGACCTAGCATGTTTACTGCTACATCCTGCTCTTTTAAAAATGAGTTTCTATCTTTCAAGTACGCTTTTTTTTTTTTTTTTTTCTTTTTTTTGCGGTACGCGGGCCTCTCACTGCTGCGGTGTCTCCCGTTGCGGAGCACAGGCTCCGGACGCGCAGGCTCAGCGGCCATGGCTCATGAGCCCAGCCGCTCCGCGGCATGTGGGATCTTCCCGGACCGGGGCACGAACCCGTGTCCCCTGCATCGGCAGGCGGACTCCCAACCACTGCACCACCAGGGAAGCCCTCAAGTACACTTTTTAGCTCTTGGAATGTCGAACAGGAACACCAGTTATGCTTTTTTGTTCCACCCTTTTGGAGTCTACCATGGCAGCTCCCCTGCACACAGCAGACAGTCAATAATCTCGTTTCTGTATTGTTTACTTTTCATAGAAGACTTGGCCATTATTGAGATGTTAGCTATTAACTAGCGTTATTAGTGACTCAGAGACTACTGAGGGGTCAGGCCCTGCTAGAACCATCCATCCTGGTTGGCGATGGGAACCTGGGAGGTCAGAGGGCTTGGGACAGATTCATTATTTTGCTCGGGTCAAGTTGGAGAAATAATCCTAATTGGAACATCCTAGTTCTTGTATAAATACTGAGTAAGGCAAATAAGGCTTCTGAGGCTAAGAATGTGTTGTCACAGATGGTGCCAATTATGGCAGTGAAGCAAGGATAAAAGAACATTGATTGAACTCGTTCTGTGGGTTAGTATCTGTGCTGGGCACATTGCATATTTTATCCTCATTATGAAAACCTATGTGTTTTGGGCTCTATGAGATAGAGAGACTCCCATTTTCCATCATCAAACAGAGACACAGAGAAGAATCTTGCTCAGGGACACATATGTCCTAGTACCTGGTGGAACTGGGGTATGAAGCCAGGTCTGTTTGACTCGCCCTTGGGGGTCACCACGCTGTTCTCCAGCTGGAGAGAAGATGCTGAGTCTTGTCCCGGTGAGGCGCCATGCTTCCACTTGTGAGGTCCAGTGGTCCAAGCAGTGCTGCCATGGCCACCCATACCCTTGTGCTGGTTTCAGGCTCTTTCTGCCCAGACCATCTGTTTATCCTCCAAGATTCCTTTTCTCTCCCTGAGTTTGCACCTTCATCGTCACTCCAAGCACATGGCATGCCCACCACCCTACCATGCCCCCGGCCTCTTTCAGTACCCTGTATCTGCTTAATCAATGTCTGGGCTCAGTGAACACATAGATGGTCTTAGGGGAAGGAGGAAGGATCTGGTGACCTAAGATGAAATCTAAAAGGTGATACCGATGGAGCTTGAAACTCAGGAGTTCCCTATTTGCTCAAAAGAGGAATTCCTGTGAGGGAACCATTTTTGGACAGCCTCCGCCAATGTTTTGGGAAGTGAAAACCAGGCAGCTGTAGAAGCCGAGGGTGGAGTTCTGCCCTTCCCCGAGGCCTGCAGGGGTCGGGGTTCGTGTAGGGATGCAGCCACTGCTGCGGATGTCCCTGCCCTTCTGCACCCCCTTTAATGTAATCCCTATTTACCTGTCCCCCATCACTCAGGCTGCACAGCCCTGGGTGTACAGATTGATTGCAGAACCATTTATAAACCTGCTTTATTTCCAAATGGGAAAGTCAGTGTCACTCCCCTAGGTGGGTTCCGTGACCAGATCCTCATAAAGGTAGGGCTTCCTCCCTGTTGCTATTGGCATCTTCAGCTGCGCATCTCCGTGGCCAGTTTAGCCAAAGCAGCCAAGGTCATGGCCTGAAGGCCCTCTTCCGAGGCTGTAAACCTCTGTCACCATATTGCCTTGACTCACTTGCTGTGAAATGGATGTGCTTAGATATCTTCCACCACCCCCACTTCTTTGTGAAAGCTCCCCAGGTGGGAAAGAACAGCCAGCCAGCATCTCTTAGCACAGAATCCTTTGCCTCTTTGGATTCTAACCCTGGTGGAGAAGCCGAGCGTGCAGAAAACGCTCCACGCGTGAGAACAGACATTTGTTGGGAACCTATTATATGTCAACCACTGCACTAGGCATTTCACAGTCCATTTAACCCTCACAACTACCTGTGAGGTAAGCATTGTTATTTCTGATTCACAGACGGGGCCGTGGAGCCTCAGAGAGGGTCCATGACTTGAAGTCACACAACTGGGAAGTGGGGGAGGCTGGAATGGAATCGAGGGCATCTGTGGCCAAGCCCGACTTCTGCCCGCTGGGTTGAAATTAGTAGGAACAAAGCGAGAGCCACCGTCGGCGGCATGCTCATGACACACCTGACTTGTATCAGCTCACTGAATCACAGCAACAACCCAGGGATATCAGGTACTGTTACCGTCCCGATATTACCCATGAGGAAACCAAGGCACAGAGAAGTGCTTTCAGAATGAAACATTTTCTGAAAGTGGGTGATCAGGAGGTAAGCCCTAGCCATCTGTCACCGTTGGCTGCTCTGTCATATATACGTCTTGTCTGAAATGAGCAGAGGCCTTGCTCGTAGGATGTACTTAATAATATTTGGTTACTGATAATTAACTCCACGATGTTTTTGCTACCCACTGGAGTTGGAATCCTGGTTGCTGTTAACAGCCTGGGCTAGCCACTGAGCTGCCCCTTGCCGTGGGAGACTTCTCATGGGTCAGGCGATCCTAGAGGTGGAATTCCAGGTGTTAGGAGTCAAGCATGGTAGAAGGATATATAGTGGAAGAGAGCAGGCTCTACAGTCAGGCTGATGGAGTCCGAGCTGGCTTACCAGCTCTGGACTCTGAGCAAGTTACTTAATCTCTGCTTCAGTTTCCTAATACATGAAATGGTTATAATAAGAGCCCCTATCTCAATGGACTATTGTACGGATTTAAAATCTCCTAAGATGCTTATAATCAGGGGTAACTCAAAAACCAGGTGCCCAATAGCTGAAGTGTTGTATCACAGAACATCAGTTGACAGAGTTGGACTTATGAGGTGATCTAGTTCCATGCTTTCATTTGCAGATGAGGGCACTGATGCCCAGAGACAGGCAGTGATTGGCCCAAGGCACACAGCATTTTAGTTTTCTGATTCCAATGCTAGGGTTCATTCTGATACTACACACGCACCGTATATAGAACAGCCTCAAGAAGCCTATATGTCAGTCCCATTTATAGAAGTTTTAGTTGGTTATCTGTCAACCTGTTTTTATCTTTTTTGAGAGTCTGTTCTTTGTTTATGCTTTGACTACCCTTATATATTTCTTTAAATATTATACACATTTCTTTTATTTTCGGTATCTGATCGTTTTAGTACTATAGTACTAAATCTAATCGTTTTAGCACCTGTAGTACTCATAGGTGTAATTCTTTTGTTCATTATTTCTGCCATCTCTTGCTCACGGTGGCTCATTTCCTCCCATGTTCTGTGAATTTTCAAATCATGGGTTCCTGGTTGTTAAAACTTTGTGGGGCTTCTTGGAGGCCTGAGTTGAAAATTCATCGGTCCAGAAAGGAAGGATTTGCATTTTCTTCTGCCAGGTGCCTGGTGGAACCATCGACTTGGGGTCACTTTACATTCAATGCTCAGCTTGGACTTAGGGGTCTTTTCTGGCCACAAGGCAATATGTAGTCAAGCACCAGACCCACGTGAGGACCACTTTGTGATTGGGAATTTTCAGAGGAGACTTTAAAAACTTTTCCTTTCCCTTCACCCAGCCCCAGGGCCAAGTTGCCTCACTGTCTCCTTTTGTGGGGTGGAATTTCGTTTTTTTCTGATTCGCCTGTTCATTAAGGCATAAACGTCTCCCTTTGAAATCCTAACCTAAGTGAGGTCTCAGTCTGACTTCTACCCTTGGAAGGACTTTGACTTTGCTACTTTCCTTGGACCTTTAAAACTAAAATCCCCAGACCACTAGGGACTGGAAGATATCCCCCAGGACTGTCCCCCGCTCAGTGCTTGGGAACCTCTAGGGATTTGTGATATCTCGTGGTCATCTGACCTCTGAGTATTTCCTTCTCTTTCTTGACAGGTCAGCTCTCTATATTTTTTTCATATTCATTTGTTTATTTATTATTCACTTATTTATTTTTGGCTGCACCGAGTCTTAGCTGCAGCACGTGGGATCTTTTCATTGTGGCATGTGGACTACTTAGTCGCAGCATGTGGACTCTTAGTTGCGGCATGTGGGATCTAGTTCCCCCACCAGTGATCGAACCCACGCCCTCTGCATTGGGAGCGTGGAGTCTTACCCACTGGACCACCAGGGAAGCCCCTCTCTCTATATATATTTTAAATTGTTTGTTTAATCTGGTATTTTCCATGTCCTGCATTAGGGGAATTCCTTAGAGTGATTAAGCAGCCATATGGCTGGAAACAGAATTTGAAAGTGGTCACCACTGTCTTTCTTTGGTGTGAACAAGGAGCTTCATCATCTAGGATTTCCCTGGTTATTATGGGTTGGCAGTTTATTGTATTTGTGCTCCGGAGTCCGTGAAATACGCCAAGAGAGCCAAGGGGAAGTTTCCAGGCAACAGGCCAAGTCCATCTCTCAGTGTCATCATCATCATCACTCTTCTGAGATCTCACCCTGTGCTCACCTCAACCCCACAGGGGCCTTGACCAAGAACCTTACCTATAGATGTTGTCAAATGAAAACTCTGATTTTGTGATAACCTTGGAGTAGGCCTGCATGTTACTGCTATGATCCAGCCGTCCCCAGCGTGATCCTTGCTAAAGCTTTAGCCACGTGCAGCAGAGGCAGCGTGAGCACTTGCCCATTGGTTCATTCACTCCACAAACATTTACTGAGGACCTGCTACATACTGTACCCATGTTAGGCCTTGAGATGCAGAGATGGATAAGCCATAGTCCTTCCTCATGTGTACAAGGACATTTACATGGACAGTTGACCGTTGTCTGATCATTGCTTTGGCAGAATGAAACTGGAGGCAGAAGGGAGCCAACCCAGACTCAGGTAAGGAGGTCTAGGCAGGCTTCTCATAGGAAATGACAAATGAATGTAAAGTATGAGGAACAGATAGCACATCTAGAAACAAAAAGACCAGGACTTGCCAGTCCCTCCAAAGAAAACATGGACACTGCACTTGAGAAGAGATGGTACATCTTATTTTCCCTTCCTGGTTTGGGTTTATGGGGTAGACATTGCTGTCGTCCACTCTGGGGCCAACACTTTGACCCCGCTATAATGTACACATCCTCAACAGGGGCACTGTCATCCCCAAAGGGCGAGATGGGTCCTTGGGGGTTAGGGGCGAAAAGAAATCTCAGTTATTACAATGGCTTGTGGTCCTCCAAAGAGCCCAGTACATAACAAATATATAGCATACGTGCGGTATTAACATTTCATGGGAAGTAGGGGAGTTTTGGGGAAAAAAATTCTATAAAGTCTTCTTAGCAGTAGGGTTTTGGGAGTGCGGGGTGGTGGTGGGAAGGATTATAGTGACAAAAAGACAGAACCGCTGGTGTAACTGGATGAGCAGACGCGTTGGAGCCAGATATACCTGTTCAAAGCCACCTCTCTCACAACTGGTATAATCTTGGACAAATGAATACCTCTCTCTGTGCCTCAGTTTCCTTATCTGCTAGATGGGATAAGAACACCTACCCTCACAAGGTTGTTCTAAGGATTCAATGAAATCATACATGTAAATCTCCTGGCACTTAGTAGGTACTCAATCAATGTTATTAGGCGTGAGTTCCCTGCCCCACCCAGCCTAACATATATGTGTTCAAGAGAGGGCCCAGAGCTGAAGAGACTTGTTGCAGAAGTTGTTTTAATTGCAGACCATGAACAGCCTGTATAGGAGAATTCCCCTCTGGGGCCACCTGAATGTGCCATGTCCCAGGAGCTCTTGGGATTATCCAAGAGAGGGATCGGGTGATCCATGTGAGTTATCAAAGACAACACTTCCTGGTTCTCCCTTCAGAGGCACAATTAATATTCAGCCTGTTTGGAGCAATTAGTGTCAGGGAAGCTGACACATGCGGGTGGAGTTAAAGCTTTTGAGTGACTGTCTTTTAAGGGAGAGAGTCTGGGATTTTCCCAGGGGTTGCTAGTTAATTTGGGAGGCTCAACGCGAGCTCCTGGCCTCTGTACCACCATTTAGGGAAGACACTGTTGACCCAGAGCCAGCCAGGTGGGGTGTGAGTAGGAGGGAGTAATCTGTGGAAGGAGGGAGGAAGGATCGCAGGAGGAGGAGGCTTGGGTGGCCTTTCTTTGTTACCGCGAGACTCCGTGCTTCGCTCTGTGGGCATCCTCACCGGTGCCCCAGTGAGGGCCTGCAGAGATTAGCGTTACCGGAATAGTGCTCGGCACAGAACAGGCCCTCAGTACGTATATGTTGAACAAGTCATGAACTTTCTCCCCTTCCCCTGATAATTATAACTAATATCATTACTAAATACTGTGTTGTTTTACTGTTTTATCTCAACCCTCACAGTGACTCAACTATTATTTTCACCATCATCATCCCCATCCCCCTTTTACAGATGAGGACACTGAGGCTGAGAGAAGTTAGGACATTACCCCAGCTGACTAGGTTGCAGAGCCAGGGCAAGAAGCAGCTCACCCCGCTTGGCTTCCAACCCTGAGGTCACGTGCACTCTGGTATCTCTGCATCTTCCTGAGGACGAGGCCAGAGGCTGGTGCAATTCTGAATCCCAGTGGCTGTGGCACAGGGAAGGGAGAGAGCCGCGCCTTGCAGCAGTGGGCCTGTCCCCACAAGGCCCGTCTCCTGCAGTGATGAACGGTGTCGGAGTGGGTTCATTGCCTCTGCTCGGCACGTGCCAGAGCACAGGCCCCGCAAATCCAAGCACGGTCTGGAGGAATTCGCTGCAGCTCCCCCAGCTCCTTCAGCCCCAGCGGACACCCCTTCCTCATTCTTCTCCCCACCAGCAAAGGAAACACACACGCGCACGCACACACACACACACACACACACACACACACACACACACACACACAC
>NW_020837994.1:5992341-5994779 GCF_003676395.1 Aethalodelphis obliquidens | reverse complement strand
ACACACACACACACACACACACACACACACACACACACACACACACAGGAAAGACAGGGAGTCGGGAGGCACTGGAGATAAACTAGGTTATGAAATAATGAAATCACCTCTCCCTCTGTAAAGCACGTTGCTGTTGGCCTGTATTTTCCTGTCTGTTCTCTGGTTCATCTTCACAACGACCATGAAGGGGTGGAGGGTTTGCTGTTGCTGTCTCAGCCGGCAGGCGAGGGCATGCTCAGCCCTGGGCACTGCGGGTTCTCTGGGAGGAGCTCCAGGGCTGGATGACCTTTGACATCTTCTCACCCAACCTCCTCCCTACCTAGACGCCCAGAGCAGGGAGCATTCTCCTGCCCACACAGGTGGTAAGTGGCAGCACCAGGGCTTGAACCCGGAACCCGCTGGCTACAAAGGCCACGTCCTTCTCGTCCTTTGTGTGGGGATGTCTCAGGAGATGGGAGAGAGGCCCTGGACAGCCACTGGGCCCAGACAGCTGGTAAAGTATGGGGACCCTCAAGGAGGACATCATCCAGGTTTGGAGAAATACTGTCCAAGCGGCTTCACCACGCTTGTGTCTTGTCTTGGAGGCTATGGGATGGACTCGGATCCAGCCATTACCAGTGGCGGCTTAGAGTGGGAAGATAGATGGAGCAGAAGTGGGTGATGTGGAGCTCAGTGGGTCTGGAACACTCTGGAGAGAGGATGCTTCTTGTGCTGGTTTAACAACCTCACCGGGTGCCTGCAATTATGGAAAGAGGTGTTGCCTTATTCTCCAAAACAAGAGTAATATTATCTCACTGAAATATTAACATGCAAGGCAGGGAAGAGGCTCCAAAGAAAAGCAATAAAACCAAGGAGCTGGGCCTTCAGGGGTGTTGAGGAGGGAGCTCAGGGCGGCCTCCAGGATAGCGTCCTCGAAACAGAAGTCCGCTTGTGACTCTTGTCTCCTTAGTGATTTTCTGTGGCTTCCCCTTGCCTCCAGAGGAGCCCCAAACTTCTCATAGTGTCATAGCAGGCTCTGTAGCATCCCTTTTCTCAGAAGAGTTTGTCATCAACAGCAAAGAGCTCAGGCTCTGGGTTCAAATCCTGTTCCTCCTTCCAAGGTGTGTCACCAGGAGCAAGTTTCTTAACCACCGTGTGCCTCTGTAAGTTTGCGTGTAGAATTGACACAACAGTAATTTGTCATGGTGGTGGTTGTTAGGATCAAGTGAGATGTTTCACATCTCTGTGGGCACAGCGCCTGGCCCATAGTGTTTTGTCATGGTGGTGGTTGTTAGGATCAAGTGAGATGTTTCACATAATGCTGTGGGCACAGCGCCTGGCCCATAGCATTTTCAATCAGTGTGAATTGTGATATTATTATTATTAGCAGCAGTGGTAGCAGCTGTAATTATAGTACTTCCTTGCCCCAGGGCCTTTGCACATGCCCTTCCTTTGGAGTGGGGAGCCCTTGGGATGCTTTGAGCCTGTCAGAATCTTCCTCATCCTCCCGAGCCTGCCTGGAAGGTGAGCTCTGTGGCAACCCGCCCTGACCTAGGCCGGTGCCTTGTTCCTGCCTCCCTCCAAGGATGGGTCATCACAAAGCCTCCTGGGCTTCTCAGCATGTTGATTCTAGTTCCCTGGGCCACACAGAGCATTTCTGGGTGTCTGGGGGCCTCCTGAGGGTACCAGGCAGCCCCCATGGGATGTTCATAACACGAATCTGTCACTGCCCCACGCGCTGCCCAGGACTAAGAAGGTCATAATTGATGTTTGCAGGGATTTAGGCAGAGCAGGTTAAAGCTACCTGGGCAGAGGCGTAGGTGGCACACAGGAAGCCAGAGCCACCCCTGTCCCCCTGCACCTGGCAGTAACAGATAGGATCTGGGTCTCATTATCCACCCACTGGAAAGAAAATCCCCAAACAGCTTTAACCTGAGGTTAAAAGGAAGTTCCCAGTGTTTTCTGTTTCCATCCAACAGGCTTTCTCTACTCCAGCACTGTTGAGACAGCCACTTGCTGCAATTCTGGAGTTTTCTCAAGGGCCTCAGGAGATGCCAGACTTCACTGTGCCTCCCTTGAGTGCTACCCCGTTTCATCTGCTCTCTTGGTGATTTTCCCATTTGGGGGCAGCCCACCCACACACCCAGGCCAGAGAAGGAGCTTTGTGACCAGAGGTGGCGTTCTTTCAGACACTTGCCCCCGAGGCTGAAGGATTTGGACAGGCTTCCTACCTTCCTTCCTTACCCCCTTCCTCCCTCCCTCTCTCCCTCCCTCCCTTCCTTCCTCCCTCCCTCCCTCTCTCCCTCCCCCCTCCCTTCCTTCCTTCCTTCCCCCCTCCCTCCCTCCTTCCCTCCCTCATTTCTTCCCCCCTTCCTCCCTCCCTCTCTCCCTCCCTCCCTCTCTCCCTCCCTCCCTCTCTCCCTCCCTCCCTCTCTCCCTCCCTCCCTCCTTCCCTCCCT
>NW_020837994.1:5829781-5991941 GCF_003676395.1 Aethalodelphis obliquidens | reverse complement strand
CCCTCCCTCCTTCCCTCCCTCATTCCTTCCCCCTTCCTCCCTCCCTTCCTCCCTCCTTCCTTCCTTCCTTCCCTCCCTCCCTCCTTCCTTCCTCCATCCCTCCCTTCCTTCCTTCCTTCCTCCCTCCCTCCCTCCCTCTCTCCCTCCCTTCCTTCCTTCCTTCCCCCCTCACTCCCTCCTTCCCTCCCTCATTCCTTCCCCCCTTCCTCCCTCCCTCTCTCTGTCCCTCCCTCCTTCCTTCCTTCCTTCCTTCCTTCATTTCTTCCAAGTATGAACCCCCTTCACATCAAAAAGTAGAGTAGGGCTTCCCTGGTGGCACAGTGGTTGAGAGTCCGCCTGCCAATGCAGGGGATACAGGTTCGTGCCCCGGTCCGGGACGATCCCACATGCCGCGGAGAGGCTGGGCCTGTGAGCCATGGCCACTGAGCCTGCACGTCCGGAGCCTGTGCTCCGCAGCGGGAGAGGCCACAACAGTGAGAGGCCCGTGTACCGCAAAAAAAAAATAAAAAAAAAAAGTAGAGTAAATACTATAGTAAAAATCCAAATACCTGCCACCCAATTGCAGGACTAAAGAAAGCATTGTAGGTATTCTAATAGCCAAACACTGGAATGAGTCCAGATGTCCTTCACAAAGTGAATGGTGTAACAAGTTGTGGAAAGAAGTGAACTGTTGATACCTGCAACAACTTGGATGGGTCTCTAGGGAATTGTACTGTGCAAAAACTTAAAGCCAATTCCAAATCATTGCGTACTGGTAGAATATTTCTAAATGACAGAAGTTTAAAAGTGGAGGTCAGGTTGGTGGCTGACAGGGTTTAGGGACAGGGCTAGGGGTTCAGAGTGGAGTGGGTGGGTTATAGAGGGCAACACTGAGATCCTTGCAGTATCTTGACTGTGATGATGGATACGCAAACCTAGACAGGATAAAAGTGGGTAGAATTTGACACACGCATACAGGAATACAAGTAACACTGTAGAAACCTGAATAATATTGGTGGATTATATGAATATCAGTCTGCTGGTTGTGATAGTATATTTTGCCTTTGCAAAATGTTAGCATTGTCGAAACTGGGCAAAATACATAAGGGATCTGTGCACTCTTCTTACAACTGCTGCCCAGTCTTATTCCTCTCCTTCCTAAGAAGCCACCAGTATCCAGAATTTGGTACTGATCATTCCCACACCCGTTTTTAGACTTTTGCTGCATATGCACCTATGCATACGTGACGTAGTGTCGTTTGGTATGTTTTTAAACTTTGTATACATTGTATTTTGTTGGAATTTACCTACTGTGTATAATTCATTGTGTGAGTGTAACAGTTTATTTACTCTTTCTCTTATTGATGGACTTGGTTATCTCCAGTCTTCTGGTGTAAACTGCGCCGCCATGGACCTTGTTCATGTTCCCTTGTGCCTTGTGCAAGAGTTTATCCAAGTGATACCCTAGGGACACTTGGAATGTCCAGGTCATAGGGCATGTGCGTCCTTAGTTCTACTTGAATGGCTAGGTTGTAGGGCATGTGTATCTTTAGTTATGCTAAACACTGCCCAGCATCTTTCCAAGTTATACCTATTTATTCTCCCTCAGACAGTGTATCAGAATATCTGGGGCTCCGCATCTTTGCCAATGTGGTAATGTCAAACTTTTAACAATTTTGCCAACCCACTGGGTGTGAAATAGTATACTCCTGTTTAAATTTCCTTGGCTTCTTCTCCCATGAATCATGATTACTTGTGCCCACATCCTATCTCTTCCACCCGGACTAGGAGCTCCTAGTCACAAGTTCCCAGATAATTTGCCAAACTCATAATAGGGGATCAAGATTTGTTGAATGAATGAAAAAAATTATAATAATTCTAGATGCTCTTACTTGGAAGGATCATGACTTTCTTTTTCATACTTTTAAAATATTTACTCATGGGCTTTAAAAAAGAATATCTTGGTTGAGATATAATTCATCATTTAAAGTATATGATTCAGTAATTTTTAGTATATTCACAGAGTTGTGCAACCGTCACCACAATCAGTTTTAGAACATTTTTATCACCCCCTCCTCCAAAATACCCATATCTATGACGGTCACTCCGGATTTCTCCCTAACCCCCCAGCCCTAGGCAGCCAGTAATCTCCTTTCTGTCTCTTTGAATTTTCCTATTCTAAACATTTCATGTCAATGTACTCATACAGTATGTGCCCTTTAGTAATAGGCTTCTTGCACTTAGGATAATGGTTTCAAGGTTGTAGAATGTATAGTACTTCATTTCTTTCTATTGCTAAATGAATTCCATTGTATGGATATATCAATTCATCAGTTGATAGACATTTAGGTTGCTTTCACTTTTTTACTATTATAAATAATGCTGCTCTAAACATTCATTTACAAAGTTCTTTGTGGATATATGTTTTCATTTCTCTTAGGCATATACCTAGGTGAGGAATTATTGGATCACATGGTAAATCTATGTTTAAGCATTTGAGGAGCTGCCAGACTGCTTTCAAGTGTCTGTAGCGTTTTGTGTTCCCACCAGCAATGTATGAGAGTCCCAATTTCTCCACACTTATTATTTATTTTTTTTGATTACATCTCAATCATGGGCTTTTGAGTCAAGCAACCTGGGTCTAGAATCCCAATTTTGCTGTTTACTAGCTGTGAGACCATCATTAACATTTCCCTCCATTGTCTTCCTCTGTAAAATGGGATTATTATTACCCACTTTTCAGGACGGTTGTGAGAATGGATTAAATAAAGCAATAGGCTTATAAAACCCTTAGCACAGTCAGGGGTGCAGCCAGCTGTCCTTGGAACAAAGTAATAGAGATAACTTATCATTATGGGTCTCCTCTAGTCTGCTGTCTTTCTGACTGGGTTACTCTTAAGTCACCTAGAACCTCCGTGAGTACCTCTTCTCCATTGGCTGGGGGCTAAGCTGTGAGTGAAAAGCCCAGAGAGCTGCCCATCATTAATGCCCAGAGCTCAGAGCGGATGCCAGAGCAGTTCCACCGTAATGGCGATTCCCAGAGCTTCCAGGGGCCACCACTGTGTGCTGTCCCACCGTGGCAGGGTCTCACAAGGCAATTCCCCACCCCTGTCAGGGTAGAAGGGCAGAGAACCTTAGCAGGCCCCAGTTTAAGAAGCCTCAAATTGGGTCTGAACCACTTGAGTTTATTTAAATAGTTTCTTTTCTCCTTTTCTTTGTCAGGGGCCCCAGTTTTCAGTCCATCATTTTTGCAACAATCACAAGCATTATCTGCACACCCAGGCATTGTATCAGAAAAACAAAAAAGATGATTGCTTCGTGATTGCTGCTGGTGGCCACTTTGGTGAGGACTCCACGGATGGGAAGGACGCAGCTCTGTGTTAGAGCAGCAGAAAACAGCAGAGCTGTCACGCCAGGGCATGGGGAGGGAGGACAGGGGGAAAGTTCTTCACAGTGGGGGAGACCTGGCAGTCAAAGTGGCAGTGGCTCACGGGACAGGGTCTGTTTATGGCCCTGACGCATCCAGGAGGCACAGGCTTATCATCTCCATCCTAACTCACTTGCCCATTCCTCCCCACCTTAGTCAGCGAAGCAGAAACCTGGGTATTCTCTTGATTCTGCCGCCTTTTTTGTCCTGCACATCTAATCTCTCAAATGCATCCATTTCTGTCCATCATCCCACTCCTGCATCACTGCAGCAGCCTCCTTACTGTCTCCCTGTCTCTCTGCCTCTAGCCTTGCCCCTCCCAGTGGATGATCCATGCTCCAGCCCACAATGATCTTCCCATAAAACGAATAAGAGCAGGTCACTTTCCACCTTAAACCCCTACAAAGGCTTACTTTTGCCCTGAGAATAAAATCCAACTTAAGCCACTCACCCATCTCTTCTCCATGCTTCTACAGCTTACTGTGATCTCTGCTACTGCATCAACTATATCAGGGGATCATTTATCTGTCTTCCCCATCCACCCCTGGGTTCTCTAAGGACAGGAATTCTGGCTTATTCATGTCAGTATCCTTACATATAACAGAATTTCTGACTCATGGTCAGCACCCCCAAAAATGTTTGCTTCCCCTTATAGTTGTTACAATTTCTAGAACTCTTTTGCCTTATTTGTTTCTCTCTTTGACCCTCACCACTCTGAACTACAGAGAGTAGTTGTTATTCCCATTTTACAGGTAGGAAACCTGAAGCTCAGAGATGGTTAGTGATGGTTCAAGGCTCCTACACACCATGCAGATGGCAGAACTATACTGGCATACAGGTCTTCCAGAGGAGGCAACACTAGAACCCCATGAAGAAGGCCAGACAGGTTACTATTGCCAGTGGTTCTCAAAGTGTGGTCCCTGGACCACCAGCACCAATATTGCTATTAGAAATACAAATGTGGGGCCCCACGCACAAGATTATAGAATAGCAAGTGGTCAAGCCCAAACTTCCCAGCTATCTTCCAGCCAAGATAGCATTATCTGTGTTGTCTGATGTCTTACTTCTGGAGTTACTCATGTCCTTCAGCCCTAGTCATCGGCTCTGCTGCACCAGTTAGAAGGTAACCTTCTTCCTACAGACCCTCTGCAGTATGGCCTTTTTTCCATAAACTCAGAAAGCTATGTGGGACATAATAGTGCCCATCCTTCGAGCATACTTCCTACCAGGACTGATTAAACCTGGTCTGACAAGTGTCTCTCCTGGGTGACTCTGAGTGTTAAGGTGACCAGAGTATGAGTCACTTGTAATGCCCCGGGTAGAAGCATTTCCAAGGCAGGATAATCCTTCAGTGTGAACAGAAACTACATTGTCAGGCCCAAAATTCAGAGGCTGTGCTTGTGCCTGGAGCAACAGCCTTGTCCTCTCCTGCCCTGCCTTGACTTTGAAACATTCTGTCAAGAATGATCAGCCCGGAATTGAAAGGCCTCCGCATGCCAGCTGAGCAAGAGAGAGGTGGGATGAAAATAGAAGTTTCCCTCAGTGGTTTTGCTGGATGCCCACGTCCCTCAAAGACACCAAGCATGGCCACACAGTGATGAGGAGTAAGCCTAGAAGGCCTGGCCTGCATCCTCTGATGTGTGACCTTGGATGATTCTTGCCCCCTCTGGGCTAGATTTGCAAAGCTGCGAAGTCTCCAAGGCCATTTCTGGCACTGATGTGGCACCTATGGCATGTCCCAGGGGGACTGCAGTGGGAGTCTGGCCGCTTTCTCCCAACTTCACAGATGGGGAGTCAGTTGATACTGCAGAACACAAGTCAGTCCCAGCTGTTTCAGCTGAAATTGTGTGGCCGTGGCGTCTGAAAGACAAGGGGAGAGGAAGGAGGGAGGTCAGTGTCCTCCTGTATCTCAGTGTCTCTGGCTCTGAAGGTCTGTTAAGGGTCATCCCGTCCTTTCCAGTCTGCCTGTCCATTCGTAAGTCTCCTCTAGCCCATTGGTTCTCAAATTTCGCTGTGCACCAGGATCACCTGGAGGGCTGGCGAAAAAACAGGCTGCAGAGCCTCAGCTCCAGCTCCTGATTCTAGTAGATCTAGGGTAAAGCACCAGAATTTGCGTTTCCAGCAGGCTCCTGGGTGATGCTGCTGCTGTTCTAGCATCACAGTGAGGACCCCTGCGCTGCGGCATGTTGCCCGGCGGCCATCCTGCTTCTGCTCTCCTGTGTCCTGTGATGGGAGCTCTCCCTCCTGAGGCGGCCCTTCCCACCCTTGGGCAGACCCTCCTTAGATGGCGTTTGTAACCTGTCTCCTCTGTGGCTTCCACCTACTTTTGATAAGTCTTAGAATCCAAGGCAAGTACAAATACTTGAAGGTGAGAATAATCACAGTTACCCTGTCTTGCCAGGCACTGGACCAAGCACTTTACACGCAAAACTTTGTCGATCCCCTCCAATTATATAGGGATTAAAATATTCTTTCTACCTCCCAAGATCACTGTAAAAATCAAAACAATCAAAAACTATGAAATGACTTTGGAAACTTATACACTGTTAAGAGTTTTGTTTTTAAGCTTAGTATTAATTTGCTAGAGCTGCTATAACAAAATACCACAGACAGGGTGTTTTAAACAACAGAAATTTATTTTTTCACAATTGTGGAGACTAGAAGTCCAAGATCAAAGTTCCAGCAGGTTTGCTTTCTCCTGAGGCCTCTCTCCTTGCCTTAACAGATGGCTGCCTTCTCACTGTGTCCTCATTTGATTGTCCCTGTGTGTGTATTGTCCTAATCTCTTCTTATTCCAGTCCTATTGGATTAAGGTCCACCCACATGACCTCATTTTACCTTAATTACCACTTTAAAGGCCCTGTCTCCAAACACAGTCACATTCTGAGGTGCTGGGGATCAAAGCGTCAGCGTATGAGTTTGGGGAGGACACAGTTCAGCCCATAACAAACTTCTAAACAAAGCTTGATGAATGATTAGCTGTGTGGCCACAGAGAAGTCACCTAACCTCTCTGAGGTTGTTTTCTTCATCAGGGCCCAGCTTGTAATGCTTCTAGGTGCCATGAAAGGATCTAAGCGGAGGAAAAAGATACTTCAACTTCCTAGGGAATTGGATATAGAGATGAAAGGTGATCAGGATGGAATCCGGCTGAGAATCAGAGGAGGAAGCCCACTGTCCAGCCACCACTTTAGGCTGGAGGCACGGGGCCCTAATTCACATAGGGGAGGGAGCCTGCAGAGGGAGCCGGCACCGTCACATCATTCCAGAGCTTTGGGGAGAGGCAGGGCTCCTGGGGAGATCATGTGTGTAAGCCTTTGCCAGCTTGCCCCTCCCCACCCCAATCCACCAGCTAATCTCTTACTCATCTGCAAAGTTTCCGGCCAGGATGCCACCATCATATCCCCCCACCCCCACCCCGTGGATTCCAGAACTTCCCAGAGAGGGGAGGAGTGGTGGGAGAACGTGGGCTTTAGAAACAAGCTAAATAGGTATCAACAGGAGAATCATTAACTCAATGATAGTTCAGTAGAGCTTGGTGGTGGTGGTATTATCATTACAAGCATCTACTGAGCAGTTTTAAGGAAAGTACTATACTTTACCCGAAATGAATACTATTATTGACCCCATTTCATAAATGTGAAAACTGAGGCTTACAGAATTTAAGTAGCTGCCCATGGCCACAAAACCTGCAAGCCACAGAGTCAGGACTTGAATGCAGATCTTTCTGAAGCAAAACATATGTACTTTAACCTCTATATTATACTCAAATTAAAAAATTGCGTTGGAGAAGAATACTTAGTGACAAAGGAAAATACCTTTGATGTGATAGTCAGTGGAAAAAAAGACATAAAATGCACTATCCCAATTCTATAAATAAATGTATGTGTGTGAGAGTGTGTGCTTGCGCGTGCGTGTGTGTGTGTGTGTGTGTGTGTGTGTGTGTGTTTAGAGAAGGGAAGAGAGAGACAGAACAGAATAAGATTAGCGATTATTTCTGGATGATGAGATTACCTTTCAGTGTTTTCCATAATACCTAGAATAAATATAATACTTTTAAATCAAGGGGAAATGGATTTTTTTAAGTGGAAACAGATAGAGCAAGGGATTTGGAAGGAGACAACCTGGATGGGACCCCCAGCTCTGACTCCCCCCAGCATCTGGAGCTGCTATGCTGTCTCTGAATCCTTCTGAAGGATTCTTTCTGGGGCTGGTGGGGAGAGAAAAGGAGTTAGGAAGCGTACCTGATTGGGATTCTATTTTTGAAAGAGGCCTGCGTTGGCATCTCTAGAGGTGGAGTACAGTGTATTTCCCTAAATAACCACTGCTATTTATAGAAGGCGCCAATGAACTGCACCCAAGGAGAGAGGGAAAGAGGAGCGACTGGATGCTTCTGGACACCCTGCAGGTCCTGAGCTGAATCTCAGTCCCTGTCTTCAGAGGTGCCTGCCTGGGAAGTTGCCCACCAGCCTTGCTGTGCCCTTAGTTGGTGCAGCAGCAGGGCCGCTGGTGTCCCTTCTGCTGTGATGGCAGAGAAGGCTGGGGGGCCAGCTTGAGGGGACCACTTTACACCCTTGAATGACCTGCTCTTTACAAGCATTGTCAGCTTCTGGGGCAGGATATGTCTGGATTTGATGTCTCTTTCCCGAGGCAAGAAAACAGGCAGAGGAGGATTACTGTCTGGGGGCAAAGCCCCCAGGATGTGTTTGTGAAAAGTTGTAGAGCTGGGCTGAAATTGACAGAGATTAGAGACGGGTAGAATCATAGATTCTTGGCCTGCAAGGGCACTTCAAGCAGCCGCCCTGCAGAGGGCCCTGTCCAGCCCTGGGCTTGCATTCCTGCAGGGAAGGGCACGTCCGCTGGGAGAGCCCCTCCCATTTCTGGAGAGTCGGTTGTTTACAAGCTTGCTCCCAGAGGCGTGGCATATCCTCTGCCCAGCATACGTGATGATTAAATGTAAACATGGTGATCCTGAACTTGAATGGCCTGCTTACCACGATTATCAGGTAGTGTGATCAGTATTCCAGCTCTACTCTCTCATTTAATCTTCGCAAAAGCGTTCTGAGTTAGACGTGGTGTTATTCCTATTTTGTAGACGAGGAGGCTGAACCAATGCCATGATAATAATGATATCAAATGTTTATATACTACTTAATGTGTTCCAGGCACTCTTCTGAGTGGTTTGTGTGAATTAACTAATTGAATCGTCACAAAGACTCCTGGATGTAGGTAGCATTAGCATCATCTCCAATTTGGAGATGGGGCCTCCAAGGCACAGAGAGGTTAACTATGTAACCTAAAGTCACAGAGCTTGTAAGCGGCTGAGGCAGGATTTGAACCTGGCACTGCAGCTCCAGCAGCTGTGTTCCTGACTGCCAAGGAACCCAGCCCGCTTTCAGTCACACCTTTGCCATAAAGAGGAACCAGTGCCAGCCCCGTTTTCTAGTTGGCACAGGAAAAAAGCCCTGGGAAAGGGTCTGCGGTTGGCATGGAACGTCCGGGACTCAAAGCCTTTCTCCATTTTGCTGAAGTCCCATCACCCGGGGCATGGCATCTGTTGACCACACACATAGCCTGGCCTTGGGGGGAGAAAGTGCCTTCATTCCCGGGACCCAGGAAGCCCTCAAGGAAGCTGGTTGGAAGGTTCTAGAAATGTAGGTAAGGCAGGCTGTAGGCCAGGCCTATCACAGCAGAGAGACAAATCCCCAGGTCCTGAGGAGAAGACAAAGCGAGCTTTCCGGCTTCCAGAGCCTTCTGTTTGCTGAGCAGCGTGGTGCGGGGAGAAGCCTGAGAACAGGTGTCACAGAGGCCCTGAATTTCCCTGGAAACAGCCCTCAGGAAACATGGAGAACGAGTCCTGACGCACGTGCAGCCCTCTGCCCTGTGCGTTCCTGACGACAGTGGCTGTCGCTTGGAGGACCAGGCAGGTCTGACGGCTCAGACGTGGTCACTACCCCCGACAACGCTGGGAGGCAGGGCTGAGGATCCCGATTCCACAGGCAGAGAACCTGAGGCTCAAGGGGCCACAGAACTAGTAAGTGGTGAGGTTCAGGCTTTTGAAAATTGTAAGCAGCAGGTTTCAGACTGTTTTCTCATTTGATCTTTTCAATAAGCCTGTGAGATGGGCGGAGGAGAGGTCGTTATCCCTATTTTAAAGATGAGGAAAACTGAGGCTCAGAGACACACGGTGATTTCTCCAAGTGTCACAGAGCAAAAGAGCACCAGTGCCTGGACTCGAGGCCGGGCCTGTGGGGCTCAGATCGGTGTTCCCTCCCCTCGGCCCAGGCCTGTGGCACATTCCCTGCTGTCTACCACTCCTGTCCCCCTCTGGACGCCTCACAGGCCAGGCTGCTCCAGGCTCCAGACACTCCCATCCTTCCTTCCCCTCCTGAAACCCACCCTGCTTGCCGTTGGCTAGCTGTGTGACCTTGGACAGCTTGATTACCCTGGTCCTCTCTGAGTTTTCACTTTCCTGCAAGGTGGAGAGCCCACCTCCCAGGGTTACTTGAGAACAAATGAGGTAATAGTCCGGGTACCGGGCCTCGCACAGGGTCCCTGCTTGGGAAATGGCTGGGCTCCCTGCTGGGGGCTGATGGAGGCTCACTGGGTCTGAGAAATTAATCTGTGGGGAATTTCACAGAGCATCACCCAGCTCAGCCCTTCACTTACAGAGGAGGAAACGGAACAGTGACTTGACCGGGGTCACACAGCAAGTGGAGGCTGGGCCGGCTGGGCCAGCTCGTCCCCAGACCCCTATATCCTGATTCCCTGTCCAGTGCTACACGCGCCACACCAGACAGCACCCTAGGACCTGGGGAATGGACAACACAGGGGACCAGACCTGGGAAAGATCCCACCGCCATAAACCCCTACAATGGAAACCATCCTGGCGGGTGGCAGCGTTTCTCTAGGAAGCAGCATCCCTGTTCCCTGTCAGATGCTCCTGCCCCGCAGTTTACCGGTGTGAGGTCCTGGGCAGGGTTAGGGGTCCAGGTTCTGGAAAAGTCTGTGAAAAGAGGGCGGGGAGGGCTGCTCAGGAAGTGGTGCCCATGGTTCTGAGGCTTCTTCTCAGCCCTCGTGCCCTGAAGGGAAATGGCGGAGTTGGTGGTGGTGGTGGTGGAGAGGCCAGTAGGACATCTCCGCTGTCTGGGTGTCCCCGGCCCCTCACTACTCGGGAAGGGTCCTGGGAGCTGGGAGGTGTGGAGGATGAACAGATGTGGGAGGAGCTTGTGTGGCTTCTGGTACCTTCTGCAACAACATCCCGGGACCCTCCCCACCATCACCTTGATGGGAAAGGGGTCACAAGCCAGGAACTTGGAGCTGATGGCCAAGATAGGTTGTTGCCCCTTTATCCCCGTGGAGAACGTAGCCATCATTCCTGGATTCTTCTCCAAAACTTTTTTTTTTTTTTTTAATGCCTAAGACACTCAGATGCAGACTGAAAAGACTGAAAATCTTTTTTTAAGCCGTAATTATAATTAAACCTGCTTTGCAACATGGAACAAAAAACCACTCCTTGTATCGCACCACCTATTTGAATTATTTATTTATTTATTCTACCACAGACTGTATTTCTGTTTGGAGGGCAGTCTGTACGGTCTGTATTAGGGTCTTCATGGTGCTTGGTGGGGAGGCATGGGGGATAGCACTGTATAAAATCTGACACTCATTCATTGTAAAAATAAATACCGAGCATCTCCCCTTTATCAGGCTCTGTATCAGGTCCTTGAGAGTCTTAAAGAAAATCAGACTTGGCTTTTCCTTCCAAAGAGGGCAAGGAGAGGAAAAAGAAGGGGGTTGCCATTGACGGGGCACCTACTGTGTGCGAGGTCTGGTGCTAAGCACTGTGCACACTTCGTCTCGTGTAAGCAGAGATTCTTACACACATTTTACAGATGAGGAAGCTGAGAGCCTGGAGGTAGAGCCAGTGCCTGGGGCAATGTAACTGGTAGCTGGGAAGAGGCAGAAATGGGAGCTTGTGCCTGTTTCACAGGAAAACCTGATCATCTTTCTAAGTGCCCTCGTGGCATCTACCAGGTAAGATAAACACGCACACAGTGAACCAACCACCCTGTGATGGGGATAAAGCTACAGGATTTTTTCTCTCAAGCTATATAGCAGGAGCACAGAGAAGGGAGACATCAACGTTGCAAAGACGGAAGACTCCAGAAGGCTGCCCAGAGGGGCCTCATTTCAGTAGACTGGAAATTATCTTAAACCCTGCGAGGTGTGGGGAAGGCAGCCTCCATTACAGTAAGTGACTGACTGCCCACTGAGGCCTTTCCTCTGAGCACCAGTGGCCTGGAGGTCCTACCATGCTCTGTGAACTGACACCAGAACTAGGGCCATCAGCTGAGTCTGCCTGGACAGGTCTAGATCTGGCCAAGCCCGCAGGACTGATGGTACACTCTCGGGCCTCTTTCTTCTATTATTCATGCCAACTGTGGAACCCAGTAATATTAGCTTTGACTCTATCTCAGATCGAAGTAAAATGCATTTGGCAAATATTTATTGAGGCCCTGCAAGTTCTCCTATAGGCACTGCTTACCCAGGGTAGAAAAAGATGGGTAGGACCTAGCTTCAAACTTCAGGGGGCTCTCTCATTCTAGGAGGGAGAAGAGAGCTAATTCATATTGCAAAAGCTATCACAGGCATCACAGGAGCATTTGAAAAAGACATGTTTGACAGATTCATTTGCCACTGTTTCATGAGCACCTACTCTGTGCCAGCATGGTGCCATGGCCTGGGAACCAGAAAGGAAGAGGATATGGTCCCTTTTTTTTTTTTTTTACAGATGTGAAATTGAGCCTAATGGAGTTAAAATAACTTGCCCAAGATAACCAATTATGAATACATAAAATTTTGCATTCCATGTAAACATCTATATTTACATTCATGTAAAACAGTGTTTTAAATGACTTGCTGATAAGTAAAATTGATACCCCACTGGGATTTACCTCATGTTTCCACTGCTCACTCTTCCATCCCCTTGTAGAGGTTCAGTTTGAGAAAGTAACAAGAGTATCAACAACAGGAGGAAATATACAAAAGCCCTGGCAGGTATTTTTACATTCCCTAAAATGCAGCAAAAAAGAAATCCCACCTAAGGAACTGTGCCAATTACATCTATTTTAATACCTGTGGATTTCATGCTAATAATTTTCTTGATCACTAGGAACTCTTTAGTATATCCCTCTTCACAATTTCAATGAGAGTTTTAAATATTTATTTTGCATGTTTGCAGGTAGTACCTGTGCTAAATGTCTCCATATTTGAGCCTCCAAGTATTGACTGCCCTTCTGAGGTTAGGACTTGGACTTGCCAGCTGCCACATGTTAGCCCGGCCTGGACCAGTCGTAGACAGAGCTCAGGCCCAGACGGTCCCCTCTTGCCTTCTCCCGGCCCCCTCCTCTAATACCCTTCTGCCTTCTCTTCTCCTGCATCCTCCCCTCCTCTCATCTCTTCTTTTCCATCTTTGCTCCCTTTCTGCTCCCCTCCCTTCTTCTCTTATTTTCCCTTCCGTCTTCCCGGCATTCTCTTCTCCTCACTGCTCCATCCTCTTTTCTTTCCTCCTCTTCTCCTCTGTCCTCTTCTCCCTGACCTTCCCTCCTCTCCCTCCCTTCTCCCCACCTCTCTTCTCCCTACCTTCTACTCCACCATCTCTTCTCTATCAGGACTTCACTGAAAGCCTCTAGTCTAGTGGCTTATAAGCTGGGGCTCTTGATTCCCTGCAGGGTCTGTGCACAAGTTTTAAGTGTTTATTAATCCTGGGAATAGAATTCAGCATCCTAAATTTGTGGACAGAGATGTCTTTTCCGGGGGAGAAGTTGCACACCTTTGACCAGATTCTCATGTTCCTGGACTTGGGCTCATTGCTTCTCTTGTCAGTTCTTAGTTTCCAGTTCATTGTTTCCTGAACGTCCCACAACAAGTGAGATTCACAGTGTACTTATAATTGATTGAAAAATTTGCAACTATTGACAAAGTAAATGCACGGAAACCCTTTGTAAAGAGAGCTCACTGCTAGGGAAGTATGAGCATCTCCAGCCGTTGTGTGGATTACATGAGATCTCATGGGTCAGTGTTCCGCATGTAGACAGTGCTAAATAACAGCTAGTTTTCACCTCGCCTCCCAGCCTATACTGAAATGCTGTTCCTTGCAGGTGAGTAAAATTGTTACTAGTTTGCTAGGGCTGCCGTAACAAAGCACCACACACTGAGTGGCTTAAACAACAGAAACATATTTTCTTCTAGTTCTGATGGCTGGAAGTCTGAGATCAAGGTGTTGCTAGGACGGGTTTCCTCTGAGGCCTCTCTCCTTGGCTTGTAAGTGGCCATCTTCTCCCGGTGTCTTCACATGGTCTTTCTTCTGTGTGTGTCTGTGTCCCAGTCTCCTCTTCTTAAAAGGATACCAGACACATTGGATTAGGGCCTACTCATATGACCTCATCTTACCTCTTTAAAACCGTATCTCCAAATTAAGTCACAGCCTGAGGTATTAGGGGTTGGCACTCCAACACGTGAGTTTGGGGAGGGGTACACAATTTAGCCCATAACAGACTGGATGGAAGCCCTCCCTTGTACAGTCTCACCAGGGCCCTGCTGAGGAGGCAGGCACAGGGAGGGGAGAAGTGCCCGAAGGCACTCAACTGAAAACTAATTGCATTTAGAACTTGGTCTTAATTCAAACC
Source organism: Aethalodelphis obliquidens (assembly GCF_003676395.1). Classification (NCBI taxonomy): domain Eukaryota; kingdom Metazoa; phylum Chordata; class Mammalia; order Artiodactyla; family Delphinidae; genus Aethalodelphis; species Aethalodelphis obliquidens. The sequence continues at coordinate 5,977,846 of NW_020837994.1, read as the reverse complement.
ACTATGGACACAAGGTTATTTAGGAAGCGCTTTCTGGCTGAGTGGGCCCAGGATTAATTATTAAGGACCCATCCATGGACCTGGCAGGAGACGTGGACACCACGTGAGCAAGGGGCAGGCCCACGTGGCACCCTCGTCTTCCTGACCGATAGGAAGAAGCTGTCTTTTATGTATATGTGCAGCTATTCTTAGTCTTGTACTCTCCCCTTATCCCCAGTGGAAAGGATTATTGTAACTATCTTGAACCCCTCTCATGGTCAGAGTAATAGATGGGGTTCAGGTCATTGCCCTGGAGTTCAAGAGCCAGGATGTATTAACCCAAATGCATTAGCGGGTCATTAGAGCTGTAGGTGTAAAAGTTTAGTATCCAGAACAGGAAGGGGAGGGAGGGATGGGAAAGGGGCAGGGGCACCAGAGCTAAAAAACGTATTTAAAGATTTCATATAAATATGCCACTCTCTTGTGAGAGTCTGGTTAACAAAATCCTTCCTATAACATCACCTTCTGTGTAAGTACATGGTCTGAAGAGAATCTTTTGCCAAAGCCAATAGCTGGAGAATCAGGTTCCACGGGGCTGTTTCAGATGCAGTGAATTAGTGCTTAATAATATACATTGGATGCGGATGAATCAATAATCTCAGTGCATTCAAATATAGATTCAAAGTCCTTTATTCCAGGAACAATAACCTATGTGATTGATTTGCATAGTTCTGTGACCTTAGGTGATTTCTTTGGAAAATTTGAGATGGTGAGGGTCTCTCTACTCTCGTTGTCCCACCTCACCCTCCAGTGGTTTATCTTCCCAGATTGCCTGCCTCATGGGTTGTAACCTAATTGATAACCTCGCCACCCTCTGCTTTTCTCTGTTGTGCAGACTGATTCTGCGTTCTTGCCATGAGGCACACTACCATAGGAAGGGGAAGGTTCGCCCCTGACTAGATGTTATGCTTCGACATGTCGTTTACTTCTCCCAGCCTCATCTGTACAATGAGGATAAAATACCTGCTTATGGAATTGCTACAAAGATTAGAGATAAAGCATGTGAAGCCTCTTCTGTAGTGCCTGGTATCCCAGTTCCTTGACACGTAGGTGAGATCGTTATTACGAGGCTCTGTAGATGGCTTGGAGGGGTGCTCTGGGCAAGCAGTACCCCCAGATTCCTGTGTACTCTCTGTTACCTAGGGCACCTCCACTCTGAGCTGCAACTACCAGCCTAGAAACTACAAGCTTGCCAACTACAAGCTTGCGGCTTGGCAAGATGATAGTAATGAACTCATCTCTTAACTAATGAGAGCATTAGTTAAGGTGGTGTGACAGAGAAGAATATGGTTTTGCAGTTAGAGAGATCTAGGTTCAAATCATAGCTTTGCCACTTTATCTTGGGCGCGTTACCTCAATTCTCTGAGGCTTGGTTTCTTCATCTTTAAAAGTGAGGTAAGAACTGTTTGCTTGGGAAGATGATTGGGACAATGAAATTAAATCTTCTACACATGTAGAGTACCACCTTTAGTTGCTGCCACAGAAGAGGCACTCAAACCTGGTAACTGGCGCTGTTATCATCGTCATGATTATCATTGATTATCATGATTATCATGATAATCATGATTATCATGATTATCATTGTTACGAATATCCTTGTGACTGTCACCGGCAGTCGTTTCTGGAGGTTTTGTGAAACCTCTTCAGGAAGAATTTCGAAAATGGAAGGATTCTCGGCAGTGGTCATGTTCTGTTGCTATTGTTGCTATTTTCTAAGCCAAAGCGCTTTTTCTAAGGACTGCCAAGGTTTATGATTGCATCAGAATAAAAAATTTGGCGATGAGCATGGACAGTTGTGCCCCAAACCTTGGTTAATTATGTATCCATCGTTATTGTCACATGGTCCAAACATGTGAAAATGAAATAGTGTATGCCAGTACTCTTGGTAAACAGGCTTTCTGTGGAAAATCCCACAGGGATGGTCTCCTTTTGGCACCAAGAGTCAAATGGTACCAAGGCAGCTCCTCCGGGTGCAATATGGAAATCGGCTGGCCATTTAACTGGACCCAGTCAACCTATTAGGCGCTGCCTCAGATATGAGGCCATAAACTTCGATTCTGTCACTTTTGCAGTCATGGGCCCAGAAGTGAAGAACTCTGATTTTATTCATGTATTTTTTTAAGTATTTTTTTCATTTCAAAGAAATGTATAGATTGGTTTGGCTAGAATATAAAACGTAGGCTCTATTTGTCATTTACACCTTAGAATGAGATATTAAGAGTCATTTATTTTTATAATTGTTTGAAGTGTGGTAAAATATACCTAAGATAAAATTCATCGTTTTAGCCATTTCTAAGTGCACAGTTTTATGGTATTAAGTACATTCACCTTGTTGTGCAACCGTCAACCATCCATCTATAGAACTCTTTTCATCTTCCAAAGTGAACCTCTGTACCCATTAAACAATAACTCCCCCTTCCACCCTTTCTCCAGCCCCTTCAACCACTGTTCTGCCTTCTGTCTCTGAATATGAGTCTGCCAGCTTCCTGTAAGTGGAATCATATGTTGCGTGTCCTTTGGTGACTGACTTACACTTAAGCATAATGTACTCACCATAGTGTTCTCAGGGTCCATCCATATTGTATCATGTATCAGAATTTTCTTCTTTTTGAAGGCTGGATAATATTTTATTGTGGGTACCTATTGAATTTTATTTATTCATTTGTTGATGAACATTATTTGCTTTCACCTTTTGGCTGTTGTGAATAATGCAACTGTGAACATGGGTGTACAATCATCCGTTCAAGTCCCTGCTTTTGATTCTTTCAGTTATATACACAGAAGCAGAATTGCTGAATCATATGGTAATTCTATTTTTAGGTTTATTTCATACCATTTCCCACAGTGGCAGAGCCATTTTACATTTCCACCAGCAATGCACAAGGGGTTCCAATTTCTCCACACCCTTGCCAACATTTGTTATTTTCTGGTTTTAATAATAGCCACTCTAATGAGTATGAAGTCTGGAGATTTATTTGTTTCATTTCTCCTTTTTTATTAATAAACTTTATTTTTAGGGCACTTTTAGGTTCACGACAAAACTGAGCAGAAAGGATAGAGTTCCCATATGCTCTCTGCCCTCACACATGTACACCCTCCCTCACTACCAGCAACCCCCCACTACAGTGGTACATTTGTTACAATAGATGACCCTACACTGACACATCATTGTCACCCAATGTCCACAGTTTACATTAGGGTTCACTCATGATGTTGTACATTCTGTGGGTTTTGACAAATGTATACTGACATGTATCCACTATTATAATATCAAACAGAATAAATTCACTGTCCTATAAATCCTCATGCTTTGCCTATTCATCCCTCCCTCCCCCTAACCCCCCGGAAACCACTGATCTTTGTACTGTCTCCAGAGTTTTGCTTTTTCCAGAATATCATATGGTAGGAATCATACAGTATTTAGCCTTCTCAAACTGGATTCTTTCACTTAGTAATATGCATTTAAGGTTCTTCCACTTCTTCCTGTTGCTTGATAGCTCATTTCTTTTTAGCACTGAATAGCAATCCATTGTCTGCATGTATCACAATTTATTTAACCATTCTCCTACTGAAGGACATCTTGGTTGCTTGCAAATTTTGGCAATTACAAAGAAAGCTGCTATAAACATCCCTGTGCAGGTTTTTCTGTGGACATAAGTTTTTAATTCATTTGGGTAAATACCAGAGAGCGCAACTGCTGAATTGTATGGTAAGAATATATCTAGTTTTGTAAGAAACCTCCAAACTGGCTTCCAGAGTGTCTGTACCATCTTGCATTCCCATCAGCAATAAATGAGAGTTCCTGTTGCTCCACATTCTCGCTATCATTTGGTGTTATCACTGTTCTGAATATTGGCCGTTCTAATAAATATGTAGTGGTATCTTGTATCTCATTTGCAATTCCCTAATGACATATGATGTTGGACATCTTTTCATATGTTAACTTCCCATTTGTATATTTTCTTTGTGACGTGTCTGTTCAAGTCTTTGGCCCATTTTTAATTGGCTTGGTTGGCTTGTTTATTTTCCTATTGTTGAGTTTTTAGAATTGTTTATGTATTTTGGATAATGGTCCTTTATCAGATGTGTCTTTTGCAATTATTTTCTCCCACCATGTGTCTTGTCTTTCTCCTTGTCTTGACATTGTATAACAAAACAGAAGTGTTTAATTTTAATGACGTCCACCTTATCATCTTTTTCCTTTCACGGATTGTGCCTTTGGAGTTTTATCTAGAGTCATCACCATCCTGAGGTCACCTAGATTTTCTCCTATGTTATCATCTAGGAGTTTTGTAGTTTTGCATTTTACATGTAGGTCTATGATCCATTTTGAGTTAGCTTCTGTGAAGGGTGTAAAGTCTGTGCCTAGATTCATTTTTTTGCATGTGGATGTCCAGTTGTTCTAGCACCATTTGAGAAAAGGCTGTCTTTTCTCCATTGTATTCCATTTCTCCTTTGTCAAAGATCAATTGACTGTATTTATGTAGGCCTATTTCTGGGCTTGCTGTTCTGTTCTGTTTATCTGTTTGTCTCTTTTTCACCAACACCACACTGTCTCAATTACTATAGCTTTAAGGTACGTCTTGAGTTCACGTAGTGTCAGTCCTCTAATTTTGCTACTCTCCTTCAATATTGAGTTAGCTATTCTGGGTCTTTTGCCTCTCCACTTGAGAATCAGTTCGCCAATATCTACAAAATAACTTGCTGGTGTTTTGATTGGGATTGTGTTGAATCTATATATCAAGTTCAGAAGAGCTGACATCTCGATAATATTGAGTCTTCGTGTCCATGAATATGGAATAGTTCTCCAATTATTTTGTTCTTTATTTATTTATTTATTTTTGAATTTTATTTTATTTGTTTTTTTATACAGCAGGTTCTTATTAGTTATCCATTTTATACATATTAGTGTATCTATGTCAATCCCAATCTCCCAATTCATCCCACCACCACCACCACCACCACCACCCCCGGCACTTTCCCCCCTTGCTGTCCATATGTTTGTTCTCTGCATCTGTGTCTCAATTTCTGCCCTGCAGACTGATTCATCTGTACCATTTTTCTAGGTTCCACATATATACATTAATATATGATATTTGTTTTTCTCTTTCTGACTTACTTCACTCTGTATGACAGTCTCTAGATCCATCCACAACTCTACAAATGACCAAGTTTCGTTCCTTTTTATGGCTGAGTAATATTCCATTGTATACATGTACCACATCTTCTTTATGCATTCATCTGACAATGGGCATTTAGGTTGCTTCCATGTCCTGGCTATTGTAAATAGTGCTGCAAAGAACATTGGGGTGTATGTGTCTTTTTTTTTTTTCTTTTTTTTCTGGTACACGGGCCTCTCACTGTTATGGCCTCTCCCGTTGCGGAACACAGGCTCCGGACACACAGGCTCAGCGGCCATGGCTCACAGGCCTAGCTGCTCCACAGCATGTGGGATCTTCCGAGACCGGGGCACGAACCCGTTTCCCCTGTATCGGCAGGCGGACTCTCAACCACTGTGCCACCAGGGAAGCCCGCATGTGTCTTTTTGAATTATGGTATTCTCTGGGTATATGCCCAGTAGTGGGATTGCTGGATCATATGGTAATTCTATTTTTAGTTTTTTAAGGAACCTCCATACTGTTCTCCATAGTGGCTGTATCAATTTACATTCCCACCAACAGTGCAAGAGGGTTCCCTTTTCTCCACACCCTCTCCAGCATTTGTTGTTCGTAGATTTTCTGATGATGCCCATTCTAACTGGTATGAGGTGATCCCTCATTGCAGTTTCGATTTGCATTTTTCTAATAATCAGTGATGTTGAGCAGCTTTTCATGTGCTTCTTGGCCATCTGTATGTCTTCTTTGGATAAATGTCTATTTAGGTCTTCTGCCCATTTTTGGATTGGGTTGTTTGTTTTTTTTAATATTCAGCTGCATGAGCTGTTTATAAATTTTGGAGATTAATCCTTTGTCCATTGATTCATTTGCAAATATTTTCTCCCATCCTGAGGGTTGTCTTTTCGTCTTGTTTGTAGTTTCCTTTGCTGTACAAAAACTTTGAAGTTTCATTAGGTCCCGTTTGTTTATTTTTGTTTTTATTTCCATTACTCTAGGAGGTGGATCAAAAAAGGTCTTGCTGTGATGTATGTCAAAGAGTGTTCTTCCTATGTTTTCCTCTAAGAGTTTGATAGTGTCCAGTCTTACATTTAGATCTCTAATCCATTTTGAGTTTAGTTTTGTGTATGGTGTTAGGGAGTGTTCTAATTTCATTCTTTTACATGTAGCTGTCCAGTTTTCCCAGCACTACTTATTGAAGAGACTGTCTTTTCTCCATTGTATATCCTTGCCTCCTTTGTCATAGGTTAGTTGACCAGAGGTGCATGGGTTTATCTCTGGGATTTCTATCCTGTTCCATTGATGTATATTTCTGTTTTTGTGCCAGTACCATATTGTCTTGATGACTGTAGCTTTGTAGTATAGTCGGAAGTCAGGGAGCCTGATTCCTCCAGCTCTGTTTTCTTCCCTCAAGACCACTTTGCTTATTTGGCATCTTTTGTGTCTCCATACAGATTTTAAGATTTTTGGTTCTAGTTCTGTAAAAAATGCCATTGGTAATTTGATAGGGATTGCATTGAATCTGTAGATGGCTTTGGGTAGTACAGTCATTTTCATAATATTGATTCTTCCAATCCAAGAACATGGTATACCTCTCCATCTGTTTGTATCATCTTTAATTTATTTCATCAGTGTCTTATAGTTTTCTGCGTACAGGTCTTTTGTCTCCCTAGGTAGGTTTATTCCCAGGTATTTTATTCTTTCTGTTGCAGTGGTAAATGGGAGTGTTTCCTTAATTTGTCTTTCAGATTTTTCTTCATTAGTGTATAGGAATGCAAGAGATGTCTGTGCATTAATTTTGTATCCTGCAACTTTACCAGATTCTTTGATTAGCTCTAGTAGTTTTCTGGTGACATCTTTAGGATTCTCTATGTATAGAATCATGTCATCTGCAAACAGTGACACTTTCACTTCTTCTTTTCCAGTTTGTATTCCTTTTATTTCTTTTTCTTCTCTGATTGCCGTGGCTAGGACTTGCAAAACTATGTTGAATAACAGTAGTGAAAGTGGACATCCTTGTCTTGTTCCTGATCTTAGAGGAAATTCTTTCAGTTTTTCACCATTGAGAATGATGTTTTCTGTGGGTTTGTTGTATATGACCTTTCTTATGTTGAGGTTGGTTTCCTCCATGCCCACTTTCTGGAGAGTTTTTATCATAAATGGGTGTTGAATTTTGTCAAAAGCTTTTTCTGCATCTATTGAGATGATCATATGGTTTTTATTCTTCAATTTATTAATATGGTGTTTCACACTGATTGATTTGCGTATATTGAAGAATCCTTGCTGTAGGGCGCGGTCAGCTAACTGCCATGCAGCAGGAAGCTGAAGTAAGCTGAATCATCCTTCCTGTGGCCACTGCGCTTGCGCTAAGTATACTAATGAGGTTTTAAAGTAGCGACCTATCCGATGCTGGCTCACAAGTCGCACCATCGGCGAAAGCCAATCACAGAGCGACACATGTTCTTAATCCCTATATAAGCAGACTGCTATAGGATTGCGGTGTCTTCCTTCCATCTTTTCTTTAACCAAGCTGTGCTCCAATAAAGTGTGATACGAGAAGAATCTTGCGTGTGGCGACTCGTCATTCTGCTGGTCGGAGGCGGCTCGCCGCATTTGGTGCCGAAACCCGGGAACTTCGCGCCCTGCATGGAGGACCGATTCAGAACTCGACACACGGAGTGAACCGTCGGATCAAGATCCGATCTGGGTGCCATCAAGACTGACGAGAATTGTTGAAGAAAACTTCAGAGAAGATGCTGAGCTGGATGTTCCTGATGATTCTTCCCTTGCTTAGGGCAGAGAATATGACGTTCTGGGGAATTAGCCGGACCTGGCCAGTTCCCATGCCGGTTCACTCTCAGAGCAGAGTTCTTCCAATATTTTATTCCACTAGTTGTGAAATGAATACGGCCTGTACCCAGCCATTGAATTATGACTGGGCACCGTATAATGCCAGTGATTTTATTTTGAATCGAAGTCTTTGTATTAGTTGGAATTCCACAAAGGATTGTATCCTTTTGGCCAGGATCCATTGAATATGTTGAATGAAGCTTTGAGCAAGATAACTCAAGGCCACACTTCAGGTTCAGGTATAGGGAATTCCAGTGAAAATGAGATGAATATTACCACTTTAGTTTTGGAACATACAGGGATAGTTCCTTTAAGAAATAATGCTTCTGATAAAACAAGTGCCAACAGGACTGTTGTCGCCCCCTATTGTGAGCCAGTCACATCAACACCCCCAGTCTTTACCCCTTGTCAGGGGGGAGCTTATGCTAAGTATGAACTTAGTTCAGGCTTTCAATTTTCCCCTGATTTAAAGTCCTATATGGGAAGAAAGGAAAAAGGAAATGATACTAATGAGACAAAAGGAAATGATAGTACAAAGTGGTATTTTGAAGGATGGCCATTTTATTCTTGGTTATTAGTTAATGAGGCAGGAGTAGGCATGGATATTTCTGCTTTGGCCACTTTACAGATGCCCTGAATAGGAGTGCAGAGATTGGAGAATTCCTAAAGGGAAACTGGTCTCAAGAAGCTGAACGGATGATATTTAAGCAAAAGATTCAGATTATGCAACTGAATGCTACCAAGCTGGAACCCGTTACCTTTGGAGATTTTACCTCTTGGCTCTCTTCTGCCTTTTCCTTCTTTAAAGAGTGGGTAGGGGTGGGGATCTTTGGGCTCTGCTGTATATTTGGGATTATAATATGTCTCTGGTTGGTCTGTCGCATGCGCGTCAGGGCACATCGAGATAAGGTCCTACTCACTCAAGCACTTTTGGCTGTTAGTGAAGGTGATTCTCCCGCAGCCTGGATCTCCGTCCTAAACAATTCGAATGGATTGCCCTTGCACGGAGAGGCCCTGTTGCCATTGCACCTCTATAGGGAATCAAAACTTATTCTGAGTCAGCCTTTGCACCCTGCAGCCCTTGTTGGCATTGCACGCAGGAAGGTGTCTCAGACATGCCAACGGAAGGCTGCCCTCGAACAGTGAGCACATCATGAGGTGAACACTTGTACGGGCTACATTCTGCTTGGTGATTCTAGTAAATAAAAAAGGGGGAGATGTAGGGCGCGGTCAGCTAACTGCCACGCAGCAGGAAGCTGAAGTAAGCTGAATCATCCTTCCTGTGGCCAATGCGCTTGCGCTAAGTATACTAATGAGGTTTTAAAGTAGCGACCTATCCGATGCTGGCTCACAAGTCGCACCATCGGCGAAAGCCAATCACAGAGCGACACATGTTCTTAATCCCTATATAAGCAGACTGCTATAGGATTGCGGTGTCTTCCTTCCATCTTTTCTTTAACCAAGCTGTGCTCCAATAAAGTGTGATACGAGAAGAATCTTGCGTGTGGCGACTCGTCATTCTGCTGGTCGGAGGCGGCTCGCCGCACCTTGCGTCCTTGGGATAAATCCCACTTGATCGTGGTGTATGATCCTTTTAATGTGTTGTTGGATTCTGTTTGCTAGTATTTTTTTGAGGATTTTTGCATCTATATTTATCAGTGATATTGGTCTGTAATTTTCTTTTTGTGTAGTATCTTTGTCTACTTTTGGTATCAGGGTGATGGTGGCCTCATAAAATGAGTTTGGGAGTGTTCCTTTCTCTGCAATTTTTGGAGGAGTTTGAGAAGGATGGGTGTTAGCTCTTCTCCAAATGTTTGATAGAATTCACCTGTGAAGCCATCTGGTCCTGGTCTTTTGTTTGTTGGAAGATTTTTAATCACAGTTTCAATTTCATTACTTGTGATTGGTCTGTTCATATTTTCTATTTCTTCCTGGTTCAGCCTTGGAAGTTTATACCTTTCTAAGAATTTGTCCATTTCTTCCACGTTGTCCATTTGATTGGCATAGAGTTGCTCTTAGGATGCTTTGTATTTCTGTGGTGTCTGTTGTAACTTCTCCTTTTCATTTCTAATTTTATTGATTTGAGTCCTCTCCCTCTTTTTCTTGATGAGTCTGGCTAAATGGTTAATCAATTTTGTTTATCTTCTCAAAGAACCAGCTTTTAGTTTTATTGATCTTTGCTATTGTTTTCTTTGTTTCTATGTCATTTACTTTTGCTCTGATCTGTATGGTTTCTTTCCTTCTACTAACTTTGTGTTTTGTTTGTTCTTCTTTCTCTGGTTCTTTCAGGTGTAAGGTTAGATTGTTTATTTGAGATGTTTGTTGTTTCTTGAGGTAGGATTGTATTGCTATAAACGTCTCTCTTAGAACTGCTTTTGCTGCATCCCATAGGTTTTGTATCGTCGTGTTTTCGTTTTCATTTGTCTCTAGGTATTTTTTGATTTCCTCTTCGATTTCTTCAGTGACCTCTTGGTTATTTAGTAACGTATAGTTTAGACTCCATGTTTTTGTGTTTTTTACGTTTTTTTCCCTGTAATTGATTTCTATTCTCATAGTGTTGTGGTCAGAAAAGATGCTTGATATGATTTCAGTTTTCTTAAATTTACTGAGGCTTGATTTGTGACCCAACTTGTGATCTATCCTGGAGAATGTTCCATGTGCACTTGAGAAGAAAGTGTAATCTGCTGTTTTGGGGTGGAATGTCCTATAAATATCAATTAAATTTATCTGGTCTATTGTGTCATTTAAAGCTTGTGTTTCCTTATTAGTTTTCTGTCTGGATGATTTGTCATTGGTGTAAGTGAGGTGTCCCCCAGTATTATTGTGTTACTGTTGATTTCCTCTTTTATAGCTGTTAGTAGTTGCCTTATGTATTGAGGTGCTCCTATGTTGGGTGCATATATGTTTATACTTGTTATATGTTCTTCTTGGATTGATCACTTGATCATTATGTAGTGTCCTTCCTTGTCTCTTGTAACATTGTTTATCTTAAAGTCTATTTTATCTTATATGAGTATTGCTACTCCACCTTTCTTTTGATTTCCGTTTGCATGGAATATCTTTTTCCATCCCCTCACTTTCAGTCTGTATGTGTTCCTAGGTCTGAAGTGGGTCTCTTGTAGACAGTATATATATGGGTCTTGTTTTTGTATCCATTCAGCAAGCCTGTGTCTTTTTGTTGGAGCATTTAATCCATTCATGTTTAAGGTAATTATTGATATATATGTTCCTATGCCCATTTTCTTAATTGTTTTGGGTTTGTTTTTGTAGGTCCTTTTCTTTTCTTGTGTTTCCCACTTAGAGAAGTTCCTTTAGCATTTGTTGTAGAGCTGGTTTGGTGGTGCTGAATTCTCTCAGCTTTTGCTTGTCTCTAAAGCTTTTGATTTCTCCATTGAATCTGAATGAGGTTCCTGCTGCGTAGAGTAATTTTGGTTGTAGGTTCTTCCCTTTCATCATTTTAAATATGTCATGCCACTCCCATTTGGCTTGTAGAGTTTCTGCTGGGAAATCAGCTGTTAACCTTATGGGAGTTCCCTTATATGTTATTTGTCCTTTTTCCCTTGCTGCTTTCAATAATTTTTCTTTGTCTTTAATTTTTGCCAATTTGATTACTATGTGTCTCAGTGTGTTTCTCCTTCGGTTTATCCTGTATGGGGCTCTCTGCGCTTCCTGGACTTGGGTGGCTGTTTCCTTTCCTATGTTAGGGATGTTTTTGACTATAATCTCTTGAAATATTTTCTCAGGTCCTTTCTCTCCCTTCTTCTCCTGGGACCCCTATAATGCGAATGTTGTTGCATTTAATGTTGTCCCAGAAGTCTCTTAGGCTGTCTTCATTTCTTTTCATTCTTTTTTCTTTATTCTGTTCTGCAGCAGTGAATTCCACCATTCTGTCTTCCAGGTCACTTATCCGTTTTTCTGCCTCAGTTATTCTGCTATTGATTCCTTCTAGTGTATTTTTTTATTTCAGTTATTGTATTGTTCATCTCTGTTTGTTTGTTCTTTAATTCTTCTAGGTCTTTGTTAAACATTTCTTACATCTTCTCGATCTTTGCCTCCATTCTTTTTCCGAGGTCCTTGGTCATCTTCGCTATCATTATTCTGAATTCTTTTTCTGGAAGGTCGCCTATCTCCACTTCATTTAGTTGTTTTTCTGGGGTTTTATCTTGTTCCATTATCTGGCTTATAGCCCTCTGCATTTTCATCTTGTCTGTCTTTCTGTGAATGTGGGTTTTTTTTCCACAGGCTGCAGGATTGTAGTTCTTCTTCCTTCTGCTGTGTGCCCTCTGGTGGATGAGGCTATCTAAGAGGCTTGTGCAAGTTTCGTGATGGGAGGGACTGGTGGTGGGTAGAGCTGGCTGTTGCTGTGGCGGGCAGAGCTCAGTAAAACTTTAATCCACTTGTCTGCTGATGGGTGGGGCTGGGTTCCCTCCCTCTTGGTTGTGTGCCCTGAGGCGACCCAACGGTGGAGCCTACCGGGGCTCCTTGGTGGGGCTAATGGCAGACTCTGGGAGGACTCACGCCAAGGAGTACTTCCCAGAACTTATGCTGCCAGTGTCCTTGTCCTCACGGTGAGACACAGCTACCCACTGCCTCTGCGGGAGACCCTCCAACACTAGCAGGTAGGTCTGGTTCAGTCTCCTATGGGGTCACTGCTCCTTCCCCTGGGTCCCAGTGGGCACAGTACTTTGTGTGTGCCCTCCAAGAGTGGAGTCTCTGTTTCCCCCAGTCCTGTCAAAGTCCTATAATCAAATCCCGCTAGCCTTCAAATTCTGATTCTCTAGGAATTCCTCCTCCCATTGCTAGACCCCCAGGTTGGGAAGCCTGACATGGGGCTCAGAACCTTCACTCCAGTGAGTGGACTTCTGTGCCATAAGTGTTCTCCAGTTTGTGAGTCACCCACCCAGCATTTATGGGATTTGATTTTGTTGTGATTGCGCCCCTCCTCCCGTCTCATTGTGGCTTCTCCTTTGTTTTTGGATGTGGGATATCCTTTTTGGTGAGTTCTAGTCTATTTAGTTCTTCTTTAATATCTTTGATCAGAGTTTTGTAGTTTTCCTCATGTAGATCTTGTTCATATTTTGTTAGATTTATAGCTAAGTGTTTCATTTTCAGATGTGTGAATGTAAAAGGTAGTTGTTTTTAATTTCAATTTTCACTTGTTCATTGCAGTATATAGGAAAATGATTGACTTTTTATATTAACCTTGTGTCTTAAAATCTTGATGTAGTTGATTATTAGTTTCAGGAGTTTTTGATGTGAATTCTTTTGGATTTTCTACAAAGACAGTCATGTCATCTGCAAACAAAGACAGTTTAATTTCTTTATTCCCAATCTACATACTTTTTATTTCCTTTTCTTGTTTTATTGCATTAGCTAGGACTTCCGATATGATGAGAGAGGACATCCTCATCTTGTTCCTGATCTTAACAGAAAAGCTTCACCTTTCTCACCATTAAGTGTGATGTTAGTTGTTGGGTTTTTGTAGGTATTCTTTATCAAGTTAAGAAAGTCCCCCTCTATTTCTAGTTTGCTGAGAGTTTTTATCCTGAATAGCTGTTGGATTTTGTCACATGTTTTTTAGCATGTATTAATATGATCATGTGATTTTTCTTCTTCAGCCTATTGATGTGATGGATTACCTTCATTGGTTTTTGAATGTTTAACCAGCCTTGCATACCTTGGATAAATCCCATTTAGTTGTGGTTTATAAATCTTTTTATACATTGTTAGATTCAATTTACTAATATTTTGTTGGGTGTTTTTACACCTATGTTCATAAGAAACATTGAACTCTAGTTTTCTTGTAATGTTTTTGTATGGTTTGGGCATTAGGGTAATTCTGGCCTCATAGAATGAATTAGGAAGTATTCTTTCTGCTTCTGTCTTCTGGAAGAGGTTGTAGAGAATTGGCATAATTTCTTCCTTCAGTGTTTGGTAGAATTTACCAGTGACCCCATCTGGGTCTGGTGCTTTCTGTTTTGGAAACTTATTCAATTCAATTTCTTTAATAGATATAAGCGTATTCAGATTTTCTATTAGTCCCATTTATTTTTAACTGCATTGTTACAAAAATATTAGGACAATACAAATTACTGAAAACAAAACCAAAGTGAAGCATAGCCGTGACTAACCACCGTGACTACTATTTATTAAGTGCTCCTACAGTCCTGCAAACTTACGAAGCACGCATTATTATTTTCACTTAACAAATGAGAAACCTGATGCTTAGAGGAACTAAAGGACCTAACCAGGGCAACGCTGCTGGTTCATATCAAGCAAAATCCATTTCTGCCTGATTGCTTCGCTAGTGCTCTAGACACTGCACCATGATGCTTCTTCAGTCTTTAAGATAAATAGTTTTTATGTGCCATGAGGTTCCTGTGAGGAAACCCATGTCTGATTGCAGGCTTTGATTATCTCCCCTATGGTCACATTCCTATTATGGTAGCTCCACACTCAGGCACGTCCGAACTGTAGGGTACCGTCGTGAATACAGGGGATGAAGTTCTGTCCGAGGGGGTGATCCACCCCCCGCCCCACTTTTTTTGTCAAATGCATTTTTCGAACCATGGTAATGAAGCTTGAAGAGCAAAATCAGTGTTTTCCCTTCGCATGTCTCCTTGGTTAACGATCAGCCTGTACCTAAATATATTTACACAAGATGGCGCCGTTGAATCTGCATGGCAATCCACAAGCTCAGACCTTAGCCTTAGGTGTCAGAGGTCCTGATTCAACTCCCAAAGCTACTATTTTCTCATTGTTTGCCAATGTGGGAGACACTTAATCTCTCTAAGCCTCAGTTTCTTTACCTGTGAAATGGGACAGGGTTATAATACTGAACTCATCAGAGGGTTGTGTGAATTAAATGAGCTAATGCATATGAAGCCTTTAGCACTGCTCTTGAAACAGGCTAGCGATTCAGTAAATGTTAACTAATATTGTTCCAAATCATTCTGAGTACCTACTATATGCCAAGCCCTCTCTTGTATCACCTGCTTGATCTTCAAATATTTTCATCATCTGCCCCTAATAGTAAATGGTTTTTGACTGTACATTCTCAGCATTTTCATCTTTATTTATAAATTAGATCCATGATTCACTCTGAATCCATGTACTAAACATTAAGAAACTTAAATGTTCCCTTTCTTAAAATTAAGAAGAGAGAGAGATGTTCGGATATTTTCTTCCCAAGTCCCAATGGGTTGTCTTGAGCACCCTGTTTTGGGGACCTCTGATTTAGCTTGTCTAAGACAGGTGTTGGCCAGCTTTTTCTGTAAAGGGCTAGATAGTAAAGGTTTTCAACTTTGCACAGTCTCTCATGCAACTACTCAACTCTGCTGGGTAGCACAAAAACAGCTGGAGACAATATGCTAGCATACAGGCAAGGCTGTGTTCCAATAAAACTTTATTTACAAAAACAGGTGTTGGCCACAGTTTGTAGACCTCTGATCTAAGGCAACTTGCCCTGCTAGTTATATCCAACTTTTCCTTAGAGGACTACCTAAGCCAGCAGCACTTGCAAATGTTGTGAGGTAATTGGTAACGAGGAAAAGCGAGGTGGTGCATATGATAGGTCCTTCTAAAATGTACAAAGTATATTTTACGCTAATCATCATCATTGTTGTTGTTAAAATTAAACATTTTCCCAGACATAAGTGAGCAAAGACACTGACTTCCTTTTACCAACCTAATTATGTAGGCATGATGTGGAGTCTTGTGTAAACAAGGACTGCCCTAGCTGAGCCTTTGCAAAGAGGAGATAGTCTTCTATTTGATATTCTTTCTTACCTTCTTCTAATCCCTTCATCTGGTCCAGATACATACACATAGGAAAGGAGTAGGTCTTTTCTGTGAAAATTATTAGGGTCCACAAACAGGGACATATAAAAGATTAGTGACTTCATGGGGGAAATGGCTCGTTCATCACTAGATATTATTGCCCACTGTGTGCCAGGCACTGTGCTGGACGCTGAGTTGGGGAGGGGAGGGGCATGGAGGATACAGCAATGAATGACAGGTGGTGCCTGCCCTTGAGGAGCTCCAGTCAGACGTTCCCCCCACCTCCCATCCAACATCACTCCTGTTCAAGGTCCCCAGGGATCTCCATGTTGCTAAACCCTGTGGTCATTGCCCAGTCCTCACATGACTGGACCAGTTTACATGGATGGTAACACTGCTTCTTGAGTACTTCCTTCACCTGTGCTCAGGAACTCCATGCTCTCCTGGTCTGTCTCACCTCACTACCCACTACTTTTTCTGCCTCTCTTCCTGCTTCCTCTGAGTCTCAAACCTGTAAATGCTGGGAGGCCCCAGGGCCCAGTCCACAGACCTTTTCTCATTCCACTCTACACTTCCTCGGAGACCTCATCCAGTCTTATAGTTTAAATGGATTTAAATGTAGATGACTGTCAGATTTATATCTCCAGCTTGGACCTCTGTCCTGAGCTCCTAATGCATGTATCCACCCAAACAGGCAGTAGCTCTCCTCAAACCTAACACGCCCAAGCCCATTCCCTGGTTTTCTCCCATCACCAACCTGTTCTTCCCACAGCAGCTCCATTCCTTGCTTTGCTCAGGCTAATTTCCTGAGAGTTTTATTGTCTCTTCTTTTCCTCTCTGTACCCCACATTCCACATCTAATACATCAACAGATACCGTGAGCTCTACCTTCAAAAGCATGTAAAGAATAGCACCACTTCCCATCACCTTCACACCCTCACCCTCGTCATTTCTTAGCTGGATTCTCACAGTAGCCTCCTACCTGTGCTTCCTGCTTCCTCTTTGCTCCCCTCCAATCTGCTCCTGTCGTTCTTCTGCTCAAAACCTTTCAAAGATTCCCCATCTCAGGGGAAAAGTCAAAGCCTTTACAATGTCCCACCGGGCTCTGCACATCTGTCAGAGCAGCATCCCACCCTGATGCCCCCAGCTCATCTCGCTCTCTCCTTGGTTCCTCCCAGCCCAGCGACACCAGCCTCCTTGCTGCCCCGCTAACACGCCAGGCACTCTTCTGCCACAGCCCCCTTTTGCCCTTGCTGGAACTTTAATCCTCCCAGATACCTGCAGAGCTTGCTGCCTCACTTCCTTCAGGTGTCTGCTCAATGCCACCTCTTCAGCGAGGCCTTCCCCGACCTAACTGTATAAAACAGACCGCTTCCACCAATCTCTTTCCTTCTTATTTCCCTCTATTTTTTTCATAACATTTACCGTCACCTAACATGTCATGTATTTGTTGTCTGACTTCCACTTTAGAATCTAACACCCTGAGGTTTTGTGCTCTGAGCCTGGAACAATACCTGTAGGTACTCGCTGACACTTTGAAAGGGGAGGGAGGAAAAGAAAAGAAAAGAAAAATGGTCTACTATCCACTAGAGCTTAGCACTAAAGTAATTATGTGTAGGTCAGTGGGTGCGGTAGATCTGAAGACCATGGAAGCCCAAGGGGGTTGCAACCCCTCACTTTAATTAGAGCAATTCTTGTATCTGTTTATCTACTGAGCGCCAATATAAGTTTCATTTTAGGAGGAAAAGTCCCTCTACTAAAAAAAAGTATTTAAACAGCTAATTAAAAACAACTGTTCTAGGCTATAGATGGCCATCTGAGGGCATGGGGCTGGCAGGTGGCATGATTCTGTCTGCTTATGATGAAGATGAGCCTGGCATGGGTGTGGAGGTTAGCATGTAGGGCTGAGAACCAAGCAGAGAATCTAGGAGCAAAGGCCATAGCCGGGTCAAGGTAAAAGGTAATGACACTGAACTTCTCAAGCAGGGAACCAGCAAATGCCTACTTCTTTCTCTAATCTGGTAGACAGATGCTAGCCGCTTGCTTCGGCCCACGCCTTCCCCTCTTCGGTGAATGAAATGGATGTGATTGTATTTACATGTACTAATACTATATTATTACTACTAAATGTGTACTATATACTGTATATTACTGTATACTAAATCCTACGTCTACATGCACGTATAGGAAGTTGTCTTCACATACACATGAATATGCATGCAGCTTCATGTTGCCTAATTAGCTTCCTTGAGTCCTTTGGAGAAGGAGGCAGCGTAAAAATGAAGGAGTAAATAATTAAGTGTCAAATAATTAAAAGTACTGTTGAGAAAGTATGTCTTTTAAATCGTTTTTTTAATTGGGTTCTTCATAAGACTGACTTGGACAGTTTCTCTTAGAAGATGTGTTGATTGACAGCCTATATAGGTATTAATAATAGGCAGTCAGTCTGCTAGGAATATATGAAGTGTTCAGGAGACAGAACATCGGGAACTGGATGCCAAGAACGCAGGCAGCAGTCTCGACTTGGAACACGTCATTTTCTTGGCGGAGAGTCAGTGGCCATTGCCCAGAGCTGGAGTTGTTTGTGTATAAGACTGCCTGAGGGTCTGCATCTCACTGTTCTGAAATGTCAGGCACTTCTAGTGAGACCAGAAGCCATCAGTCACATGATTGGTCCTACGGGCAGTGCATTCAGCAAATAGTTTATAATCAGAGGCTCCTGACCAAAACTGTAGGCGTGTCTCTGAAACTGGGTGTGTGACTTAAAAAAAATTTCTTGTCGTATTTTCTCATTTAAAAATTATACTTATTTATTCTTGAAAATTTAGAAACTACAGATGAGCAAATGGAAGAAAAGAAAAAATATTACCTTACCACATTGAAAAAAAACAGTGGCTCTTTCTGTTGTGTAAACACACACACATCACCTTTTCTTTTTAATTTCTAAAAATGGAACCACACTCTGTATTAAATTTTGTGCCTTTTTCATTTAACGATGTGTGTAATATACAACTTTCTATGTCATTAAATATTCATCTATAGAATCATTTTGTAAGGCTGCATAGTATTTCATCCTACAGAATGCCAGAGTGTATTTACATTTCTCCTGCTGTTAGACTTTCAGGTTGTTTCCTACTTTTTTTCACTCCTGTACTCACTATTGCAATGAGTGCCCTGTGCCCATATTCAGCCAGTTGGCACTGATACAGTAATATAGTCTGCCCTGCTCAATGAAGCAGTGCTCATATCATTATATACTTTTAATATCACCCTAGAAAACATCTTTATATAAATCCAGGGATTCCTTGGGATACTTTTTAGAACTATTAGAATTTCTGGGTTATCGGAATTCAACATGTTTACTGATTTTTGCTATATTTTGACAAACTGACTTCTCAAAAACAAACCCTAGATAACAGCAGGTTGGACAGTCTAGGAAGCCCTTCTGAGCTCAAACCTTCTGGGGCATTTGTTCAAGAAGTTTGATGAGGAAGAAAAGCAAGAAATAGAGCTTGCTTTTGAGTCAAATAAAGACTGACAGAGATATTGACATAGAGCTATTGCGTATCAGTTGGGGTCCTGGCAAGAAACAGTGGCATTTGTTTTGAGGTATAATTAAGGGGAGTGTGAGGAAGGGACTGTTCTTTTTTTTTTTTTTTAATCTTTATTGGAGTATAATTGCTTTACAATGGTGTGTTAGTTTCTGCTTCATAACAAAGTGAATCAGTTATACATATACATATGTTTCCATATCTCTTCCCTCTTGCGTCTCCCTCCTTCCCACCCTCCCTATCCCACCCCTCCAGGAGGTCACAAAGCACTGAGCTGATCTCCCTGTGCTATGCGGGGCTGCTTCCCACTAGCTATCTACCTTACGTTTGGTAGTGTATATATGTCCATGCCTCTCTCTCGCTTTGTCACAGCTTACCCTTCCCCCTCCCCATATCCTCAAGTCCATTCTCTAGTAGGTCTGTGTCTTTATTCCTGTCTTACCCCTAGGTTCTTCATGACATTTTTTTCCTTAAATTCCATATATACGTGTGTTAGCATACGGTATTTGTCTTTCTCTTTCTGACTTCCTTCACTCTGTATGACAGACTCTAGGTCTATCCACCTCATTACAAATAGCTCAATGTGTGGCAGGATTGGGGGCAATCACAAAGGCTGGTGAAGCCCCTTGGGGCTAGTAACAGCTGGGAGCTGTGACCACCGGTAGCCCAGATGGGCAGGGGAAGGGAGCAGGCACAGGAACCTGGAGAGAGCTGTAGCTGTATTGTAGTTCTAGCAAAAGGCTGCCCCAAAAGAGTTGTGTCCTCCCACACAGGAACACAGCCACTGCCAACCCACAGCCTCCCAGGCAGCCTGCCAGGAGAATAAATACCCCAAACTCACTCTCTTCCCAACTTTGACTTCCTGCCAGGGCTCCCGCTGGCTGAACCCAGCTGGTAGCCAGAGGGAGCCCTTTGATGCAGGTTAAAGAACAGCCTCCCAGGGCACCAAGCAGGCTGGAGAAGGGTGGGAAGGCTCTGGACAGGCACACCAAGACATCTGACTGGCATCGCCCTAGACATAAGCAGGGATGTCGAGTTTTTATTTCAAATCAGGGTCTGAAAACTGAGGGAAGGATGGATTGAAGAAAAAGAAATTAAGGACAGTGAGGAAATGAAATCAGAATTCTGACCTGGTCTTTTGCCTGCTGTGGAAGTATCCGAGACATAGGAATGTATGAGTCAGTAAGTCTCTCCCCTGACAGCTTCGTGAACTAGGTTTCACATTTGCCACCTCTTACAAGCCACTCCCAGCACAGTTTTTGAAGGTTTTCAGTAGCATCTGGGCAAAGGACAAAGGGAGGGGTGAGGTGGGAGGGGGGAGGAACCAAGATAATCTTATGTAACTTACATCCTTCTGAAAACAGTTTTGCTTTTATTTTAAGAAGTGCTATTTATGAATTCTCCAGGGGGTTAAAAAGCCTAAGAGATGGCTTTTTGATGAGATGTCAGTAGCACAATCTCTTAGCTCCTGGAATAAATGATGCTTCTGTTTGGGCTTTCTGTTTTTCAAAAAGGCCATCTGTTTTCATAAACATAAATGAGAATCTCTAGCCACCTTTTCCCTTATAACCCTCTGTCTCTTTGCACAAATGACAATATTCCCTTCATGATTCATTCCTGAAGACGTTCTTCTGGGCTAAATGCTGCTACTAAATTTGTACTTGGGTTTTCACTGTGAGCCCCGCATGATCATTGCTCAGCTGGCAACTGCATTATTACAGCTTTTATTTCTCAAGTCCTAGATTGTTATACCCTTGGGTTGCCCGGGGCTCTGCACCAGGCTTTATGCAACTGGCTTCTCCTATTTCTCGTGGGATGTTCGGGGTCTTTGGGGGAGCCCAATAAGTAGCACCCCTCTTTCCATACGAGCTCTGAACAAACTGAGAAATAAACAGGGTGGCAGATGGCAGCCCAAGATCATGTTTATTACTGATAATGAATCACTTGGCTTGGTGTGAGAGCCAAATTGACTTGATAATTGGATCCAGGATTAGGCAGACTGACCCACCTGGTCGCGGGCAGTGCTGGATGGGGGCAGAGGAAGAGCCAGCCCCTGGAGGAATAGCAAAAACACGTGGCCAGCTGCCAAGGGGAAGAAGAGTGGGGCTCAACTGAGCATGCCCAGCTTCTTCTTCCTCAGTTTACCACCAGTGTAACTCACTCCACTCCCTGTGAGTAAAGGGGCAGAGAGAGGCCAGAAGGCTTACTGATGGGGCTCCCTTCACATGGAAAGAAACATCAGGAATTAGAATGGAGTTTTCTTCCCAACAGTGACATGGGTCACACTGAAGCCGTAAGACACGCTTTGCATGAGTCTAGCACAGTTGTCCCTCAGTATCTGCGGGGGTCAGTTCCAGGACCACCTCCCCACTGTGGGTACCAAAATTTGAGGATGCTCCAATCCCTTATAGAAGATGGTGTACTTTTTGCAATATAACCCACCACATCCTCCCCTATACTTTAAATCCTCTCCAGTACTTACAATACCTAATACAATGTAAATGTTATGTAAATAGTTGTAAATACAATGTAAATGCTATGTAAATAGTTGCCAGTGCGGGCAAATTCAAGTTTTGTTTGGGGGAACTTTCTGGAACTCCTTCCCCCGCCCCCCTGCAAATTTTTGATCCAGTAGCAGATGTGAAACCTGCAGATGCAGAGGGCTGACTGTACATAAAATATACTCAACAAATACTTGTTGACTTGTATGTTTGTTCACTTAACACATACTTATTGAACAAAGACATAGAGCCCAGATAAGGAGTTTAGCTTTTTCATTCTCAGTACAGTAGAGAGCTGCTAGAAGGTTCTGAGCAAGGGAGAAACATGATCAGATTTACATTTTTGAAGAATTACTCTTGTTGCCTTTTGGATAATGGATTACGAAAAGAACATGTATGGAAGTGGGGAGACGGATTAGAAGGCTCTCACTGCTGTCCAGGTGAGAAATGATGATGCCTCAGACTAGGGTGAAATCAGAGGGCAAAGACATAGATGAACAGGTGGGGAATAACTTGTAGATGGAGTTATCAGGATTTGCTGATGGTTTGGAGTGGGGGTCGGGGGACGGGAAGACAAGGGACCAAAGGAGACGAATTGCGGGTGACCTGGATTTTTATTTGAGCAATTAAATAGATGGAGGTTAAATAGACAGAGAGGGGCAGGTTTGGGGTAAATGAATGAATGATGATGTCTCTGGGTTACCCAGTCTCTTTTGGAGGCCTGTGGTGGATTGATCATACATCCCTGTTTGCCTGGGACTGTCCTGGTTTACACCTGCTGATCCAGCATAATTATTAAGAATGCTTCCTTTGAGCCTCAAAAGTGACCTGCTTTGGATGATAAAGTACCTGGTCACCCAAGCTTAGAGAGAATGTTGAGCTTGTAGAGAATTGTTGGAAAAGTGCTTTGAAATGTGAAAAACAGTACATGAACGTAAAGCATCAATCAACATTAGCTATGTTAATGAAGATTTGTCCAAAAGCTGAATCTTCTTTGCTCATTAACTTACGTGATTATTTTAGGTTACATTCCTTTGCTGTCTGATTCATCATCTATGCCTTGTAGCTCCAGAATAGGACCCTGTTCCCATAACATCCTCCCCTCAGCCCCCCCCCCTCCCCTCCCCCTCCCCCTCCTTCTCTTCACTCCAACCTTCCCCCAGTCTTCAGTGATTTCTAAAACACCAGACTTCATTGCCCTATGGGGACTCTCCATTTCAGGGAACCCAATGGTTAACGTTTTTGTAGATCAAGACTTGGTTAGGTATTAAACAATGGTTCCCTGCTCTACAGCTTTTTCTTGGCTAGGTTCACCTCAAGGGAGACAGTCTTAAAAAACAATCCTCACTCATCCTGGCTCCCAGAGTACTTTATGAAAATGAAAATAGCCCCGTTCCAGCCGCCTTCCCTTCTTGAGAATGTCTAAATACACAGTTGTGCCCACAGAGGCTTTTGCATTTCTTACAATGCCACAGCTCTGTATATTAGCTGGGTGAGGCATATGCAAGATTTGGAGAAAGACAGCTGTAGGTGCCAGGGTTCTGGTCCCACCTCTACCCCTTTGTGGACTCCGCCACTGAGGTCTTCATCTCCTTACCTGTCAAATGGGGGAAGGGGTCTCTCTGACCTTTGTGATTCCTTCCAACTCACCATTTCTTTTCACGATGTAAGTGCGGCATGGGTCACGATGGCTGTGGAGCCGGGACGAATTCTATCACAGCCCTTATTTCTCAAGTCAAATTTAAACTGACTTGAGCCTTCACACACAGATTGATGCAAATCCAGATTGTTCTCCCTGTTCCCATAACATCCTCCCCTCAGCCCCTCCCCCTCTCCCTCCTTCTCTTACGATTCCTCCTGCCTGCTTCCCTTCCCAACTTATACTAGAACCAAGGACATTTATACAATCTGCCCCCCAACCAAAGGTCTCTCACACTCCCCTTCCTGTATTAGTTTGCTAGGTCTGCCATAACAACGTACCACTTACTGGGTGGCTTAAATAACAGGAAGTTATTGTCTGGAGGCTAGAAGTCAGAGAGCAAGGTGTCGGCAGGGCTGGTTCCTTCTCAGGGCTGTGAGGGAGAATCTGCTCCTTGCCTCTCCCCCAGCTTCTGGTGGTTTGCTGGCATCCCTGGCTTGTAGAAGCATCATTCCAGTCTCTGCCTTTATTTTCACATTCCATTCTCCCTGTGCGTGTGTCTGTCTCCAAACTTCCCCTTTTTATAAGAACACCAATCGTGTTGGATTTGGGCCCCACCCTACTCCAGTATGACCTCATCTTAACTATTTACATCTGCAATGACCCTATTTCCAAATAAGGTCACATTCCGAGGTACTGAGGGTTAGGACTTCCAACATACGTATTTGGAGGGACACAATTCAACCCATAATACCTTCCAAGTATTGAAATGCTGTTTTGTTCGATCCACTGTGTAGTTAGCACCATTTTACCTTATGGATAGCCACTGGCCCATGGCCCTCTGTCTAGTACTGGTCTCCCAGTGTAGCAAAGTCTCACTGACCCAGCTTCCTACTCAAGCCCGCATGACACTTGGAAGGAGAGGGGTCTTCTTCGTGCTAAATTTTGCCTCTGATGTTTCCCACTAGACTTCTGAGACAACTAGCCCCCTTAGCAGCATTCTCCTCCTAGCGCTGCCAAGGTCCCACCATCTCAGAGGTGTTCAGCACAGCTGAACATGAAGAGCTCATAGGACTGCAATAAAGCCAGCCAACTCTCTCTTTAGGGGCAAACCCCAGGCCCCAGAAACAAAGTCCTGTCTCGTTCTCCTTCTTCCTTGGAATAGGGGGAAAAAAACTTACATTTTTTTTTCCAAATTAATGTCAGCTTCCCCTGCCCTCCCCACGATGGCTTTCTTGCTCTCTCAGCAAAAAAAGAGACACAAGTTAAGCTCCCCATGAGACATCCTGCTGTAATGTATGCAATCAGTAAATGTTCGCTGAGCAGCTACAACGCATTGTACTGGGTCCTGGGTTCAAAGGTGACCACCCCATGTTTCCGCCCTCAATTTATGGTGAATGACCCAAGTTTCAAATAATCAACTGACACCCAGTCTTCCAGAGAAGGGCAGTGACTTGCCCAAGGTCATGCAGTGGGTACGTGTCAGAATTAGAACTACCATCGCTAGCTCCTCGTCCGTAGTAAAAGTCCGTGTGGCTTTCAACCTGTGTGTCAGGACGTTCTGAACACGTGTCTTTTGCTGCCTGACAGTGTTGACTTTGTGCTGGTCTCTGGCCACGGTGGGACTAGTGGTGGCTTGTGGTTGAGTGTCAGTCTCATCATACTTCGTGTGGGAAGAAGCATATCACACAGTCTGACACTGGATCTTGTAAAGAAAACCATCGTAAGAGCCTAAGCATGACCAGAGATTCGTTAAATTAACAGTCTCTGGGGGAGCTCCAGTTACTGCAGCATACATGTGCTGATTACAGAGGCAGCTTGGTGGAAGGGGAAGGTCTGGGAGACCTGGGTCTGCATTCCATTACCAAGAGGCACTGGCTCTGTGGTCCTGAGCGGGTGACTTAACTTCTCTGAGCGTCAGTGTCTTCCCTCTCATGACCCACTCGGTGCCACGTTCAAGGAGAGGAACCTGGTTCGTTCCCGGTACTGAGGCCGAGAACCTGGGCCTCATTCCCAAACGTACCGGCGTATCTGTTACCCGTTGCTGTATAACAAACTTGGTGCTTTCAAACCACAAACTTGGCGCTTTCAGACAACACGATTTATCATTGCATCCTCGGCTGTGGGTCAGCTGGGCAGCTCTGCTGATCTACGGGAAACTTGGCCGGGCTCATTCATACATCTGAAGCCAGTTGAGGATGACCTGCCATCCCCATTGGCCTGGGACTGAAAGCGTCCCTGGGGTGTGGGGCATTCCGTTTAAAACTAGGAAAGTCCCAGGCAAAAAGGGATGACTTGATCACCCTGGGTCAGCTGGTGGGTGGGCTGAGGTCTGATTCTTATCTGGGGCCCTGGAGGGATAGGGGAGGAGTGGCTGAGCCATGTACCTCTTGTCATCCAGTAAAATAGCGTGGGCTTGATCACCTGGCAGCTGGGCACAACTCCAAGAGAGCAGGAAGACGTGGGCTCAGAGCTCACGCGTCATCACGTTGCCTCATTCTGTTGGTCAAAGCAAGTTACAAGTTCAGCCCAGATTTAACAGATGGGGAAACGCTCTTCATCTCTTGATAATAGGATCTGCAGTCACATTGCAAAGGGGGATGAATACGAGGAGGGGAAGACTAGTGACAATTTTATGATTAATCTGCCGCAAGCGCCAGGAGCTCTGCCTTCTGCAGTAGTCTGATACTGTGTCTATCAGCCGCTGGGATGCCAGAAGCCAAGAGTGTGATGTGAAACAGAGCAGGCTTGGGTCCTCCCCAAGACTCTCCTCTTTGTGCCTTGCTTTCATTCTGCTCTCCTTAGCCCATGTGGTTCCCATTTACTGGAATACCCTTCCCTCCTCTTTGCCTGGCCAACTCTTCTCTTAAGGAATGCAGCTTGGTAGTCACTTCCTCCAGGAAGCCCACCCAGACCTCCCGGGCTGGCTTAGCATCCCCTCACTACCCTGGACCACCACCCCATTCTCCCACACCCTCTGTGCTTCCCTGTATCTCAGCACCGATCACTGGCACCAGCTCTGTGGAGACCTGGAGCTCCTTGATGTCAAGGGTGGTGGGATTTGTCTCTGCATCCTGGCAGCCCACTGAGGGCAGGGGACGTAGCAGGTGCTCAGGAGATGTTTGCTGAAGAGGTGACTTGAGGTCACCACTAATTAAAGTTCCAGCTGGGATGGAAGCTCAGGTCTTTTTGAGCCCCAGAGTCATTGTTTTGCCCGCTCCACTCAGGCCCCCGTCAGCTGCAGACATCAGCGTCATCGTGCTCCCATCTGCCAGGCACAAGACAATGATCTAACTGTGGCCTCACCTCTACAAACCGGTTCCTGCACTTTTGGGCCTTGGCACTGTCTAGGGTGAGAGTCTGCACACGAACAACAACAATGATGTGGGTGTCAGTGTGAAAGTCAGACCTGTGTCAGCCTCTGCCTGCCACCGTGCTGTGACTCTTTTTTCAGGATCCCTGCAGCTGTCCAGCATTGGCACCCTGGCCACAGTCCTGCAGGCCCTGTGGATGTGGAGGAGTCTGGTTCAGGGATGGGGAGAGTCAGACAGTGCTGAGGTCCTCCCCTTCCCCTCCTGCCTGCCCCCCTTCTCCACCCATGGCTACCACCCTTCTATGGGTCCCATCCCCTCCACCTGGAGGGTTCAAACAGCCTCTACACTGAGCTCCCTGCCTCTACAATCACACAGCCTCCGCACAGAGTACGCTTCCTAAAATGCAGGAGAACGTGGTGATTAAGAACAAGACTCGAGAGCCAGACCACTCAGTTTCTGCCACTTCTGGCTGGGCAGCCTTGGGTGATTTTTTTTAACCTCTCTGTGTCTCCCCAGTTGTAAATGGGGATGTACCTGTGTCTTAAGGTTGCTTTGAGGATTAGTTGTAGTACATGCATAAGGTGATATGTGAAATGTAGAACATTTCCTGGGGCAGTTAGTGGTCAGTCCATGTTAGCCAGTATTGTTACCATCTCTGCCCTGCCTCAGACACTTCAATGGGTCCCCAGTGGCCACAAAATAGAGTTTGAGCTCCTATCACAAAGATCAGACTTTTGCCGTTTACCCTTCCTCCTTCCTGCCTTGAACACAGATAGACCGCTGGGAGGTGCAGCAGCCATCTTGCAACCACGAGGAAAATGTTAAGGATGGCTGAGCTATAAGGGAAAAGGAACCTGAGGCCTTGACGACACTGCTGAACTGCTATGCCAGCCTGAACTACTTTTGCGAGACTGTTTATTGCATGAAACAAATCAATCCCGTGTTTATTTAATAGGGGGAAAAAATCCTAGCTTCTGTGCCTGACATTCATGATTCTCCGGGAGCTGGTCCGTTTTCCTTCTGCAACCTCATTTCCAAAATCATATCCCATCCTGCATTCCTTGACTTCATGTTCTAGACTTACTGAACTACCTGGAATCCTTTCCACACACTGCTCTGTTTTGAACCTCTCAACCATTGTTCATGCTTTTCTCTCTTTAATTCTGTCTGGAACTTCCTGATCCACTCTCACCTATTTTCTGCCTGGCAAACTCCAATTCATCCCGTAAAACCCTGCTCTGATATTAGCTCCTCTATGAAGATGGAACTGACTTCTCCCCCTATTCTGGGCCAATTAATCACTGCCTGCCTACAAAATTGAGCTAGAATATCTGAGTTTGATTCCCACTTCTGCCACTTTCTAGTACTTCCTATCTCTCTATGCCTCAGTTTCCTCATGAATTATATGAAGCAAATAATAGGGTCTTATGGCAATTAGATAAGATAATGTGTTGCTCATTCTGAACAGCCAATAGTAAACGCTCAATTAGTGCTAGCTCCCATCCTCTTCATCATTCTTATGCTACCAGGTCTGTCACCCCCTCTTGCTCATAAACTCTCAAGGGCAGGCACTGTTTGATTCCTCTCTGGAGCCCCTGCCCCTAGCATAGTGCCTGGCACACAGAGTGGGCATCAGGAAATGTGGCTGAATTTGCCAATGAAAGCCTTTTAGAAAGCAGAGCATGCTCTATCCCCTTGGCATTCCCAGAAATGGAGCCGAAAAGGCCTGGAAGAGGAAACGGCCTCAGCTTCTGCTCTGGAGCCTTTCTCAGTGAGATCACTAGTGGAGCCTGTCTCAACCTACATCACCTCAGAGGAGATAATAAAGGTACGAGTCCTGGGGCTTCCCTGGTGGTGCAGTGGTTGAGAGTCCGCCTGCCGATGCAGGGAACACGGGTTCGTGCCCCAGTCCAGGAGGATCCCACATGCCGCGGAGCGGCTGGGCCCATGAGCCATGGCCGCTGAGCCTGCGCATCCGGAGCCTGTGCTCCGCAATGGGAGAGGCCACAACAGTGAAAGGCCCGCATACCGCAAAAAAATAGAAAAAAAAAGGTATGAGTCCTCCGTGGAGTGTAAAGAGCCATTGAAACGTGGCGGCACCACTGCTGCTGCTGCTGACACTGAAGATTCTTGGATGCAGTGTGCATGGAGCATGAGCCGGCAGAACCTGCTCTGGGGCTCCAGGCGCCTCTGGGTATGGTCAGGACCTGAAAGACCCTCCCTGTTTGGAAGGCATGACGAAGGTATGAAGGCATGAAGAAGGCCTGTCTGATTCTCCTGCGGTGTCGAAGAAAAAGTTAGGCAGACCTGGGCATCTCTGACAGTTCCTGGCTACGTGGCTTGAACAAGTGATTTCAGCTTTGAGCCTCAGTTTTCACATCTGTTACGATGAGTTTATGGCATAGGATTGTTGCGAGGATGAAATGTAACAGCAAGCGTGAAGCACCTGGCACAGTGCCTGGAAGGCAGTACGTACTCTGCTAGTGTCCCTTCCCCTTTCCCTTTCAACCTTTTCCTTCCCGCCTTCTATACACTTGGGCCCGGGGGATTGCCATCCTCCCAGTGACAGGGCCTGGGTGTGTTGTAAGCAGGCTGGTTCTTGAGATTAAACATGCCGCTTTCACCTAGGACGGGGTCTAGGAGCCCACAGGCAGAGAGGACAGCGTCTGTGCCTGCAGAGGCAATTTGCTTTCCCTGGAGCACAGCTCGGGCTACGGAAATGGCCCCTGCAGGGCTGAAGAGCCGTCCCGGCTGGTGCAGACACAGACTGGGGGATCCTCACCTGGCCCCGTGGTGACCTGACCAGGCTGCATGGCTCAGCGCGCTGAGCGCCTGACTGGGACTGCTGGTGCGGGGAGGTCCTGCTGGGCTCCAGACCTGCTACCTTGGGTCCAAGAGGGAGAGCTTCCGGGCCCTGCTAGCCAGAGCCTGGGAGCCCAACAAGCAGACCACATGGGTGTCTAAGCAGCCAGGATGGGTGGAGGAGAGAAATTTGAGGGGTGACTGTGGGCTGCCATTTCATCTCTCTGAGGTTTTGTTTCCTTGTCTGCAAAAGGAGGTTAATGAAGATTCAATGCAATAAGTGTCCAGGGGAGCTGGAAAATAATACCCACCTTCCTGGTCTAAATTCAAAATTAACTGAGACATAGCAGAGTCAGATAATAATAACAAATACTTACATACCATCATCACTAGCTAAGCGCTAACACTATCTTAGCACTTACTGTTTGTCAGCCTCTGTTCTGAGCACTTCATGATATAACTAATTTAATCCTCACAACAGTCCTGTGTAGTAGTAGGTACTATTATCATCCCAGTTTTACAGGTGAAGACACCAGTGAAAGTCTAATTAATTTGCCCGCAAATCCCACAACTAGTAAATGGTAGAGCAGGGTTTCATGCCGGTGGCCTGGCTTCAGAGGCTGTGATCCTGACCACTGCACTGCACAGACGATGGAAAGCAGTGCAGATACAGATCTGTAGCCAGAAGGGCTTGCTAACACTGCATTCTAGAATTAGAGACAGCCCTATCCATTCCATGCAGGAGAAGAGGTTGGCTTTCTGTAGGCCATTTGGGGGGCCTGGGGCCAGAGATATTTCAGGTGGAGGCAAGTCCAGTCCTGTCTGCCAAACCCACCAGTCCAATAGCTGTCCCTTGTAGCACAGTGTTCGTTTCCTATCCCAGTTCTAGAGTCTAAAAGTCTGAAATCCAGGTGTCAGCAGGGTTGGTTGGTCCTTCCTGGAGGCCCTGAGGCAGAACCCATTCCATGCCTCCCTAGTAGCTTCCTCGGTGTCCCTTGGCTAGTACGCACATCACTGCAGTCCCTGCCTCCATTCACATGGCATTGTCTGTGTCTCTGTGTCCTTCTCCATCTTTTTAAAGGACATTTTCATTGGATTTAGGGTCTACCCTCAACCCACACGAGCTCATCTAGTTCTTTGCCTTGATTACATCTGCAAAGATCCCAATTCCAAATAAGGTCACATTCTGAGACTCCCAGCAGACAAGAATTTTGAGGAGACACTATTCAACCACAACAGAGAGAATTAAGTGAAGGAGTGGGAGAAGCCAAGAGTGTTTCCATAAGGAAACACGATGCAGAAGATTCCTCTGGTATTAGTAGATACTAGCTTGGCTGCTTTAACAGAGATCAAAACAACAGGATCCAAAGCATAACAGAAGCTTGTTTCTCTTGCACATAAAATCTCAGCGTGGGGGACAGAGAAGTTCTTCACAAGATGCTGTGGGGACTGAGGCTTCTCTGTCTGGGGCTCTGCCGTGCCCTAGGATATGCCCTCCATTCCAAAGGCAAAGTTGGCTCACTAGAGAGGGCCATGCTTAAGCTGGCACATGGTGAAATTGGAAGCGGAGGGCACCCAGCTTCCTTCTAAGGGCACAACCAAGAAGTTGCATATAACACCTCTGCTCACACCCAGAACTTAGCCAGTCACACCTGGCTGCAAGGGAATCTGGGAAATCTAGTCTTTGGCTGAGAGGTCATGTGACCGGCTAAAACTCAGAGGATTCTATTTCTAAAAGAAAGACAGGGAGCTGGATTATCGAGGGATGCTAACATCGAGTATGGGAAGTCCCTGGCACTTGGTAGGTAGTTCAGCTAATTATGATTTCGATCTTCTGCCATGACATTGCTGATAACTTCTTCTCACTGGCCCTGTGCCAATAAACCTCTGCATTTTCCACTGACCATGTCACCAGTCCTCACAGTAACCCAAGCACAGACTGATCATGACTCCATAATCCTAAGACAGTCCACTTCTTTTCACACTCCTTCTCACACTTCTTAACCTGGCTCACAAGATCTGCTGCTCTCTGGGCCTGCCCTCCTCTCCAGCACATCGCTGGACCCCAGGTTACAGATCCCGGGAGTAGGGAGGCTCTCCCATTTTCCTGCATCTCTGACTGCGGGAATCTCCTGTGTCCTAGAATCTGAACCCACTGGCGCTGCAGGCCCTGACCATGCTGAGTGGATGACTTCCTGCATGCTGGAGGAGCTTGTAGAATTTTCTGGCATTAGAGGGTGAAAGACAAAACGGTAATTACAGGAACATCTGTTCCTGAGTGGAAAGCATATCTTCTGCACACCAGGACACATGCCTGCACAGTTCAGCAAGCTGGTTGTTAAAATGGAAGAGAATGTTCTGGGAGCGGGGACTAATGGACCCAGCCGTGACGGAGGCTCCGCTTCCTGGAAGGAAGCTGTGCTGGGAAATAGGGAGGAATAAGTGCAGGTGGCGAGTGAGGGGCTGAGGGAGTGACTGCATGGAAAAGGCAGTGAGTGCATAAAGGAGAGAATGAATGAAAGGGTGAACGAATGAGTGAGCTAATGAGCAAATGAAGAAATAAGTAAGTGACTAAATGAATGAATGAGTGAATGAGTAAATAAATTGAAGAAGTCCATGAGTAAATGAACGAATGAATGAATGTGTGTGATTTTGAGTAACTGTATAAGTAAACATTGGAGAAAATGAACATGAGTGAATGAGAGAATAATTGTGAATGAGTAATTAAGTAAAGAGATGAATGAGTGATTGAGTCCATGCATGAGTGAGCCAGCCGTTGAATTACCCTTCTTTTCCCGGCAGCAAGACTGGAATTGTGGGGCAAGACTGGAGTCTGGTCTAGGTGGAGGTCCAAGGACAGGGCTAGCATGGCAGAGCCAGGGCTCATACCCTGGGTGTCTCATACCAAGGGGTGTCCATCTGCAGCGCTCACCACCACCCATGCTTTAGCTGCTGTGAATATACTTGGTAGGGGGAAACGATCCTCTCTTTCTTAAAGAACCTTAGCAAAATTCTGGTGCAGCCAGAAAAGCTTAAGGTTCTAGAGGGACTTTTTATTCGTGAAAATGTTTCAAAGGTTGATTTTCTTTGGATCAGGTACGCTCATTTCCCAGCAAATTCACAGAAAGTCTTGAGAAGGAATCAGAAAGGGGGTCAGAGGATACAGGTGCACACTGTCAGGGTGCAGGGAGCAGAGTCCCTGGGTCCCCTATAAGCTGAGAATAGTCTCTGAGAGCAGAGGGAAGCTGCTGAGCGAGATAATGTTGGGTTTTCTGGCAGGACAGGTAGTAAGACAGATGCCCTTCTGTCTTTTCCTCTGAGTCTGGGTGAGTTAGAACGTGCTGGTCAGGAAGTTTTGACAGCAGTTCATTTCAGCCAGGCTTTCTCCAGCACTTGCTGGGTGCGCACTGCCATGGATACAGTGATGAAAGTACACCGGCCAGGGCCTCATGGAGTTCAGAGCAGTGGAGCCACCAGTGCAATATGGTGGAATCATGGTAGAAAGCAGGGGGCTGTGCGACCCCAGCAGGAGGAGGTCGGGGAAGGTGTCACAGGGTTAGGTGGCTTGTGGACTAAACCTTGGAAGGGGGTTAGAAGTTTGATAGAGTCCAGGCAGACACACTGCATGAACAGAATCGTGGAGGATTGGAAGGACAATGAATGTTGGTGACGTCCACAGCTCTAAAAACTGCGTGACTCAGTACCAGGAAGGGGGGCCTGCCTCATTAAGAAGGCAGGTCCTGGGTCAGGTGCTTGGTGAGCATTT
Organism: Aethalodelphis obliquidens; assembly: GCF_003676395.1. NCBI lineage: Eukaryota > Metazoa > Chordata > Mammalia > Artiodactyla > Delphinidae > Aethalodelphis > Aethalodelphis obliquidens. The sequence goes on along the minus strand of NW_020837994.1, from coordinate 5,944,491 downwards.
GTTGAATGCATAAATGAATGAAGGTATGAAAGAAGGAGAAAACAAAGGAAGGGAGAGAAAGGAAGATGGAGAAGTTTACTCCGAGTTATAGAGCAGGTTGTTTGGGGGCAGCCCAGGGCTTTAGAGACCTGCACATGGGAGCAGGTCCAGGGGAAAGTGTTGGTCTCTGGGTGCCCTCTGGTTGTGCTCAGGTCGGCACCTGGCACACAGTTAACACTTAGTACATGTATTTTTAAGAAATGTTAGTAGGTTCTTGAATTTGTGTCAGAATTAAGACAGATAAGGTGACATCACATGAACAGTGGTCTGTTTACTCCTCAGCACTTTTTCTTTTTTTTTTTTCTTTTGTAACCTCAGTCTCACGGGATTTACAAGCAGGAACAGCCTTCAAGAATGATCTACTTTAACCGTCTGCTTTTGTGGATGAGAAAACTGAGGCTCAGGGAGGGGAGGTGGCTTCGCCTTCTGCAATTTCCATTTCCAACGGGATCTAGAATTACCAAAGTTCTAGAGGCCCGAGTTCTGTTTCCTGTGCTTTCAAGAACTGGGAGGCTTCCCCCGCATCTCCTCTCTCTGACCTCAGTTTTCCTCATCGACATGAGTGATCTCTAAGGCCCCTGCAGGTCCTGCCTTCTATTCATCTCATTCACCCCCCAGACACTCACTGAGCACCTCCACGTGTCAGATTCTGTGCTAGGTTCCGGGGGAGACCAGAGGGGAGACTCCCCCAGCCCCACCCCAGGCCTCCACCCACATCACATCATCTCAGCTCCTGTCATATAATATTTTTTTTTAATGCTTATGTGTCTGCCATTCTACCCGACTCTAAGCTTCTCAGGGGCATTTTTCATTTTTGTGCTGCCTTAAATTCTCCCTGGAGCAAGGCACAAAGTTGATGCATAGATTAATCAATATACTGATTATTATTTTTTTGTACCCAAAGCTCCTTGCCCTGGTAAGCGTTCACTGGAGTTACTCATTGGAGACAGTGAAATAAGCAAATAATTTCACCAAAGTGAGAATCGTGCCAGCAGGGGAAGCCCAGGGCCTGTGGAAGCTCAAAACATGGGCCCCTGATCTAGCCAGAGGGTGAGGGAGGCTTCCAGGAGGAGGTGACCTTCAGCTGAGCCTTCAAGGACAAGAAGGAATTAGGAGAAGATGAGGTGACAGAGACATAGGAAATAGTATGTACAAAGTGCTTGAGGCCCGAGAGAGCCTTGCCCGTTTGAGGATCTGCTGGTAATTTCTGACAATGCTGGAAACACATCCTACACCTCTCCCCTCTCCAGGATTCCCTGAGGGGTGTGTGTCACCCACACAGGAACAATAGCCAGAGGGGAGCTGGGTACTGAGTCGTCCATGCTGATGAGCACCTGGGGAATAACCCCCTTACACACAGCACTTTGAGAATGGGGCCGGGGTGCTGGCCCGGCAGGCAGGGCAGACTCGAAACGTCACCTCCCCAAGCTGCCGGTCAAGTGCAGCCAGAGCTCCAGCCGCATCCCTCTGGAGCCTGTGCATCGATTGAATACCACCCGGCCGGCCTTTATTCTGGGCGGGTGTGTGCCGTGGGCCAGCCTCCTTCCTGCCAGGAGAGTGAGTCACGGTTGTTTGCACTTCTCATGGAACTGAATCTCACCTCTTTGTGGGGAATATCTTAAAACCATTTTAAAAATGTAAACATTTTGGGGGGCTTCCCTGGTGGCGCAGTGGTTGACAGTCCGCCTGCCGATGCAGGGGACGCGGGTTCGTGCCCTGGTCTGGGAAGATCCCACATGCCGCGGAGCGGCTGGGCCCATGAGCCGTGGCCGCTGAGCCTGTGTGTCCGGAGCCTGTGCTCCACAACGGGAGAGGCCACAACAGTGAGAGGCCCGCGTACCAGAAAAAAAAAAAAAAAAAAGTAAACATTTTTGAAGTTCAATTAGTCCCCTGGTAGGCTCCATGTAGGTCGGATGGATTGGCTGGGAGGAGTGGGGAGGTGGTGGATGGAAAAGAGTGATGGGAGCCAGCGAACCCAGTCAGGAGGCAAGTTCAGAAACCCACATATGCCCCAGATGCACCTCTGCATGCTATGTCCCAAATTTCAGGGAGAAATCTAAGGCCAAGATGTTCTTAGAGTAGGAAGGGGGGAAGAGGAGAAGGGGGCAAGGAGCGGGGGAGGGAGGCGAGCTAGCGAACTCCCCTTGGAAACAAACACCCGCTTTTATTTAAACACCAAATATTATTAAAGGAAAAAAACAGCAGGTTTCCAAAGTGCTCTGGAGTCTATCTGGATAGGTTGCTCTTGCTGTGAAGTTAATGTGAGGAAATAGCATTCTTAAGCACCCATATTAACCTGTCTGTTGTTCTGTGGACTGTGACAGCTGCATTTTACATCTTAATGGCTAACCATTTATTTCACTCCAAAAAAAAAGAAAAAGGCATTTTTTTTTAGCTCATGACGCAGGTACTCAGGCCGGAAGCTTTGCCCCCAGAAACACGTTTTGGGGCGGAATCTCCAAGTGGACTCAAGTGGTTGCCACGAAAAGACCCCGCCCCCTCCATGAGGCCCCCTCTGTTCACCCAGATCGTCTGGCTCTCTCCCTCTTCCGAGTCCCCCCTGGCTTACCTCTCTAGACCTTCCTCTGGGCTGCTGTGGTCTCTCGGGGGAGACAAGTTTGTTATCTCTGGGATAGCAAACTGTGTGGAAGGGTCCCCAGTGCAGAGAAAAGCCCTGAGAGCTAGCAGGAGGGCCAAGCTGGACCAGCTTCAGAGAAGAGGAGGGATGTGAGCTGAGTCAGGGCAAGAGGATGAGGAATGATCTTGATAAGAAGGGATAGCCACACTTAACTAGTACCAACCACCTGCCTGGCCTTGCTCCAGGAACCTTCAATATATTATTTAATCCTCACCACCATTCTAGGAGGTAGGCACAACTATGATTCCTTTTTGAAGAAACTGAGGCACAGAGACATGAAGTCACTTCCCAGAGTAGCACAGCTCTGAGTGGAGAGCCAAGGTCACACTGAGTGTTCTGTCTCCAGAGGCCATGATTTTAACCTCCTGCCATACACCCTCTCTAACCAACCTCTATACGTGCATTCATCCAATAAGTATTTATTGAGCACTGACTGCCACGCAGGCTCCAGATGCTAGGGGTACATCCGTGAACAAAACAGACAAACTGAGTGGCTGAAGACACCCCTCGAGGACATCTTGGTAACAAGACAAAAGTGGGCCCTGCCTCGTTCTAGCTGGGGAGGAACACATCCATCAACTGTCATTCAAAGAAGTACAAGTGCCCTGAAGAACATGTAGCAGAGAAAGTTGCCCCAGGAAGCGACTCCCAGTCTAAGCTGAGACCTAAATGGGGGAGGTGACTTCTGGGAGAGGAAACAGCATTTGCTCCCTGAGTATAATGGCCCGAAAGATGGCTGGTTTGCACAGAGCCAAGGAAACAAGGGGTACAGACAAGAAGGTAAGAGTTGACGAATCATTCTGTGAGTTGGGAACAGAAACAAAATTTCATGTTCAGTGAAGGGCAATAGGCAGCTCTTGAGGGTCTTGAACGAGAGTGACAGATCCTTCAGTGTTTGGCACAGTTTCCAAAGTTTTTCACACTCACCCTCTTTTGTCTGACAGCAGTCTGGTGAAGCAGGCAAATTGGGGTTCTTGTCCCAGCCTAACTGATCAGAACTCTGAGGTTCCCCCAGAACGATCCCTAAGAATTGCAAGCGTGAGGCTGAGGGTCTGCCTGCTCAGGGGGCTGGTTGGAGAGGCAGAGGGGAGAGGAGACTTCACGGGCCTTACACGGTGTAAACCAAGGTGCCATGTGACACTGTGATGGGGGTCACCTCGCAGGGTGTGAGAGGAGCTGGGAAGGGTCGGGGAGGAAAAGATTTTCCTCTACTTTACTAGCCAGGATCTTCTGGCTGATCTGAGAATTAAATTGACAGGAGACAGATTAACAGGAGAAAATCAAAAGCGTAGTAACGTGTACATGGGCGAGACCCCAAAATGGCTGAAGCCCTCACCTTAAATACCATCTTCAGCTCAAGACAAAAGAGAATGTTGGGGGTAGTAGTTTGGGACTTCGAAGCGGTGGGGGGAAGGCAATTGACATGGAGATGGAAAAACAAATGTTTGGTAAATAAATGTTTGCTGGTCCATGCAAATAGACAGTGGGCCACAGAGTAGACTCTGATCCCTAGGCCCTGTTTCCCCTACCACACGTAGTCCATATTCTTTGCAGATGTCTCTGGTGATAGCTCTATTTTGGGAACAAGCCCTCTATCTAAATTTTTTAGGCAATTAGGGAGAAGGCCAAAGTTTCTTCCTGAGTTTTTTGGGCCTTGAATGTTTTCAGTTCAAAATAATTGGCATACCAGAGAGACATTTGTCGTGGTGGGGTGAGGGGCAAGTTTTGCTCCCCTGCAGAAGTGAAAGGGGCCAGCACTGTGCCTGTGGCATGTGGTCGATGCCCACTGAACGCCCATTCCCCCGCCTTCAACGGGAGGGTGTAAGCATTGCTTTGGTTTTGCATACCGCCTGGCCACCATCCTCACCTTCCGTGTCAGCGTGTGTTCTGGAGGGTGTTTGGCGCAGTGCGTGAGAAAGGAGAAGGTGGTTCACGTTCCTTGCCCACAGCAGGATCCCTGTTTCCTAGCATCACAGTGTGCTGCCGGGAGATCTTGCGGGAAGTGAACGGACTGGCCTCTGCCTGGATTCTGCAGAGGGAAGCTGAAGAAGACAACTTTCTAGGTTTTCTGCTGCCCACCCCTGGCGCCCTACTACAGCATGCCGTAGTGCTTTGGTCAGGAAGAGCCCTCATCAGAAAGAGCTACTCTGGAAATGTATTCACTCAAAAAGAATCACCAGTATTGACTTACAAAACCCTTTTGATACATTTTTTTTTCATTTAATCCCCATGATAATCTTGTGAGGAAGTTACTTATTTGTCAACATTTCATAAAAGAGACTTGAGTGGCTGTTATGCATGGCACACGTGAAACAAAACCCAAACACAGTTCCCCTCTGACCCTACACCAGTCTCCTTTTAGCTGCATGACCATGTCCCTTTGGGTCCAGCCTTTGATACTGCCTACTCAACAAACATCTCAACAAACATTCCCTGCCCTTGGGTTTTCCAGCTCATTGGAGAGATGATTTAGGACATCATCCTGATCACTGGAAAAATGAGCATGGACCCTTCGTGGGGCAGGGTTGGGGGGTGCTGTATTCTGGAAGCCCAGAGCTCAGAGTTACAGTCCTTTCTCTGGGGCACATCCATCAGACATCAGTAGATGGATGTCAGCCAGCATCCAAACTGTGGCATCGGAAAGGGGCCAGAGGAATGCGGCTGGCTCCCCGCCTCTTATTTTAACATTGCACTGGAAGGTCGTGTTCATTCGAGCTTTCAAACCAAAAATAAATTATTGTAATCCATTTGCTAATTACACCATGCTGAAGTTCTAGACGCTGTAAACTGCAGCCGTGATAGATCTAGATGAAGTTTCTGGGAGTTTATTTTTAGCCATTCAGAGAGCACTCAGTTTCCTAGAGGCTTCATTTGCAAGTCGGGGAGGGGACAGGGAAAATGCGTCTGCACAGTCCTTCCTGCCCTGTGACTTGGATGGAGCCATTTAACCTCCCCAGCCCTCCTCTGTACAGCAGGTGGATGTAGTAGCTGATCTTGAAGCCCTGTCTAACTTTAAGCTCTAACTCTCATTTCCTAACTATGGAAACTAGAATGTGTTCAGACGTGGTCTTTGCCTGCCTAGTCCATCCTGGAGAATGTCAAAAGCCACCACCCCAACATGTTGTGAACCGTGGGACACAGGCCTTCAGAAACCTCGGGCTGAGTGGATGCATGGTCCCTCTTTTCTGATCCTTATTGTTTGGGGGTGGAGAGAGACGGAAGGATTTTATATGTATTTTGCACCAGCTGTGTGCATCCTCCAGTGCTAGGTGCTTGCATGTGAGTGCTTTTTGGATGGCCTCCCCCATTCAAGGCCAACGTCATCCGTTTCAGTCAGCCAATCGTTCATGATTATCTGTGTGTCAGGCACTGGGCTTGGTTCTGAAAACATCATGAAGGTGAAGTGGGTGCAGTTCCGAGCTCCAAGGAGACCAGCAGGGGAGGTAAAGCGTGAAATGAATATGTTGAAGTGCTTTTTGGAACTGCAGTATTAGCCATAAAAGTGCTGAATGTCATCGGAGATGTCACAGACTCATTCTGGTGGGGGTCCAGGTTCATTCGTGCCTAACGGGGGAGGAGAATCAGGGAAGGCTTTGAGGATGAAGGGGTATTTGAGCCAGGTTGGATGTATAAATAGGATTTAGAAATGTAGGGATTGGGTAAGGGAAATTGCACAGACCTGCTTTGGTAACCTTGGAAACCACGCTGGGCAGATCGCAGGGATGGCTGTCCCTGACCAGTCAGCATTCCCAAATGCCTAGCAGAGCACATTTCTTCCCCAGACGCCGTGACCTCCAGCAAATTTTCTTCAGTTTTGACAGAAGGATGACATATTTTTTTCCAAAGTGTGAGCACAAAAAATTCCTGTGTTTAGATGCTTCTGGATAAACAAACTTCCACCGTATTTGTGTGATTCTTGGGTGGATAGATGGATGCGTGGTCAGATGGATGAATGGATGGTTTGGTATCATTGTGGTGCTGCCACAGGAAAGAGGTGGAAGCAATTAAACTGGCTGGGCTTGTGGGTAGTTTTATGGGAAGAGGACATTGGAGCTGAGCCTTGAACAATGAATTTTCTCAGCTCACAGCGCAGATAAAGGTCTTCCATCCTGAGGGAGGCAAACTGGAAGCATGAAAATGCGTGACATTGTGGGAGAATGGCGAGTTGCAGAGGCCAGGGCATAGGAAGGGAGGATGAGTAAATGTAGTAGCTGAGAGCACAAGCTTTGAATTAGACAGATGGTGTTTTGAATCCCAGCTCCGCCACATAGTAGCTGAGTGATCCTGGGCAAATTGCATTTCTTTTCTTAGCTTCTCCTTCCTCATCTGTAAAAAAGGAGCATTAATAATAACTACCCCAGGTGGTTACTGTGAAGATTAAGTGAAATAATGTTTAGCACAGTGATTGGCATGCACTTAATATGCACTTAATAAATAGTAGCGTATGGTTCTTATTTTATTGAAACCATTCTAATTAAATTATGAAAGATATAATGTTACGTACCAATTTTAGGTCAACAAAAAACAAATTATGAAAATGCCAGTTTAAACCACAGAATTTAAGGAAGAGGGGGCTCCTTACTCTTTCACATGTAAAGGTGAGGCAAAGAAAAAAGAACTAGCAAAAAAGGCAGAGAAAGTCCTTGCAGGAAAAGGAGAATCAGAAGAAACTGGTATGGTAGATGCCAAGGCAGGATTGTTTCTAGAGGAGAAGGTGATCCTGCTGGCGGATGACCCAGGGAGGCCACTGCAGACTGAGAAGTCTCTGGAATTTGCAGTGACAACATCATTATGATCTTAAAGAGAACATTCTGGAGGTGGAGCCCCACCACAATGATTTGTGGGGTGCGCGGGTGTGCAGGAAGTGGTTTAGATGACTCTTTCAGGAATTCTCTCAGAGAAGGAGAAAAAGAACTTGGACTGGGATGGGGACAGGGTCACGGGAAGGGCTTAGTTAGACGAAGACTATTTGAACTCAGTTATTTTCGTACCTTTTTAAACCCATGCCTTCATTTGATAGACATAACATCACTGTCCCCTTCACGATTCTGATATTCCGGCACCCATCACCCAACACTTACCCTAGTCCCACTGGGAGCTATGCCTGCCAAGAAGATTTTGTCTGGATGTATTTCTTGTAGTTGCATTTTAATAACAGTAGGAATTTAATGATCTGTTGGAATAAAGCAGGTAAGAAATGATGTCGGCATTGAGGGTGATAAGTTGACGGATTCGAGAGACAGTAAGTAAGCTGACCTGAGTGGATGTAAGGAGTGAGGGGGAGGGGAGTCAAGGAGGGACCCTTGGGGTTCTGGCGTGGAGGGCTGAGTGAAGAGCCACAGCAGCTGGTGCGTGTCCTTCTCCATGTCGGTCCTCACCTCCACCCATGTGGGTGGCGCCTCACAGGCTCGTCAAGAGGAAGAAATCAAATGGCAGATGTGGTCATCATTTGGAAGCTTTCAAATGCTTTATAAATCTAGGTATTCTTATTAACATTGTTATAAGCAAGACATGGTGCATCCAGCTGTCTTTCTTATGCACTCTCTCTGTTTTTATCTGCACAGCCTCTTCGTCAGTAAGTGTTGTAATTCTAAATGGCAGGAGGGAACTAGTGTGTATTGCTCAGGTACCTTTTTACAGATAAGGAAATGGAGGGGCAGGGAGGCGTAGAAAAAGTAACCCGAGATTGCACCCAGTGACTAGAGGATACACGTTCTTTCCAAGTACACATGGAATATTCACAACAATTGACTAAATCCTAGGCTATAAAATGTGTCTCAGCAAGTTTCACAGAATCAGTATCCTGCAAACCACATTCTCCTGCCACAGGACAGTTATAAGCTAGAAATCAATAACAGAAAGATGAGTTTTAAAAAAAAAGTACGTTGAGGGGGAGGGATAAGTTAGGAGTTTGGGGAAAAAATGCATTGAGAGATATTCACAAAAACACTTCTAACTAACTCGTGAGTCAAAAAAGAAATGCTAATAGAAATTATAAAATATTATAAATGAATGATAAGAGAAATCAAATATCGAAGTTGTGGAATGTAGCTAAGACAGCAAAAGGGAAATGTTTGGGAAAGAAGAAGGGCTGGAAATTAACAAATGGGCTAAGTATCCAATTTAAGAACAATAGTAAGGGAGGGGGGGAGGGAGATGCAAGAGGGAGGGCATATGGGGATATAGGATAGGTATGGCTGATTCACCTTGTTATACAGCAGCAACTAACACTACAATGTAAAGCAATTCTACTCCAATAAAGATGTTTAAAAAAATAAAAGCAATAGTAAACATAAATAAACAAGACAGCTCAAGGTTGCACAGTTATAAGTGGTAGAGCCGGGATTCAAACATAGATATGGCTGCTTCCAAAGCCCTCACTCTCTCCACTACACCATGAGCCTTTCTCTGTGCTGTTTTCCATAAATATGCCCAGTGCCTGGAAATTGTTTCTCCCTAAGGGTCAAAGAGCTGAACCTATAGGGTAACTCCCTGTATCAAATGTTGATGATAAAGCACACTCGTTTATTCATCTGTCCTTCCCCTCATTCACTCATTAAATATTTATTGAGCATTTGCTATGTGCCAGGCACTGGGATCGCTACCTTAGTCGCCTTTCCTCTGAGTGTTCCAAAACCAGTCTTCAGCCTGGGGCCCAAGCTGCCGCTGCTGCCCACCCCCCGCCCCTCAAGCTGCCTAAACCTCCTCTGCTGTTTGTCAGAAGAGCAACCTCCTCAAACATGACTGATTTCTCTCTTGTCTCTTTCAACAGGTAGACTGAAATTACCATGTGTCCAAATTAAAATTGCATACTTCAAGGATTATTCTTAGACCCTGTTAAGAAGATTTAAAGAAAAGTGAGTCGATTTTTTTTTTTTTTACACTTCAGAGAGTATTCATGATTTAAGTTAATGATATGGGTGCTTTTTTATTCTACACGTTAAGTATATGTTAATAGGTAGATTTTATATTCATTTATTTTATAAGAAATTTTTGCCCTAAAAACAATGAGCAGGGAGTACAGCATTACTGCTTGGCTTCCCTGTACGATTTTAGTACATTTCCAAGGCTTGTGGAATCTTAGAGATGAATGGTTCTTAGAGATGTGGGTCTTTGGTAGGTAGGTAGACAGATAGATAGATGATAGATGGATAGACAGACAGATAGATAGATTTGGTCTATGCTTGGAAAACTCCAGGGACTAATGAGGAGCTGGTTATCTCCCCCATTTATGATTTTTATTTAAAAAATCTGGATTTGACATCCAGTGTATCCACTTCTCCTCACATCTTGCCAAGACTCTTTTTCACTACACAGTCCTCAAAATGTTTGAAGACAAAAGATCATGCCCTTCCTTGAGATCTTTTTTTATTCTTTGTCCCTCATAATTTGGTTTTAAGAGCAATTCCTTCCCTGGTCGTCTTCTTTCCAACACTGTAAATGTCTCCTCAAAATGAGGCATCGCCTGGAACACAGACAGTGCTCTACCAGTGTCCTTTGTCCCAGGAGATGCGTGAGAATCAGAGGAAGATAAACCCAAGGACCAGACCTGGGTTCCAGTCCCAGTTCTGCTCTGACGATGCTCTCGGGAAAGTCCCTTCATCTCCCTGAGCTTGGAGAAAACAGGAGGGTAGGACAAGGTGGTCCTAAGATGCTGCCCACCTCCATGTGGATAGTTTTGCTGACTCAGAGTAAAGAAGTAGCTGCTTCCCTCTGTCCCGGGCACTGGAATGGGCCAGGACTTGGGGATCAGTGGGATGTGGGTACAATCCCAGCCCTATCACTTGCTATGTGACCCTAGACTGTCACTTCTCTCTGAGCATCTATTTCCTCGTTTGTGAAGTAAGGATATTAATACATGTGGCAAGGGATTCGTGTGAGGTGTGCTGGGATAATGTACATAAAGCGCTTGGTACCTGGTGTGTAGGAAGTGTTGAATAAATGATAGCCCCTAGTAGCTGCATAAGTAGTGATGGGGCTCCTTACCTCCAGCTGGAGGAGAAGACAGCAGGTGGTGAAGAGAGAAGCGTGAATATGTGGGTGTGCTTGTTAGGGATGGGGGAGGAGTGGCCACATCCCAAAAAGTCTCATGCAAACACAAGCCCAACTCTGGAAAGTTCATGAAATTGAAACTCAGAATCAGACAAGGAAAGATTGGTTGCTGCGGAATGTACAGTTAAAAGGGAAATTTTTAAGGAGGATCTGAGGGGCTGCATAGATTCTGCCAATCTCTGGCTGCTGCCACTGCCCCAGTCCTGGATAGTAAGGATTGGTGTCCCCAGAAGGAAGGTCCTTAGACCCCCAGTAGACCTGGGGGGCTTGAGAATCATCATATATCCGTATATGTTCAGAAGGCTGGTTGTGAGGTTGAGATGAGAGACTGAGTGTGAAAGGGATTTACAAACTGTAGAGTACCCTCCACATATATGTACGTTTGTATTATTTATGTATTATGAGATATTTCAGTACTTTGGAAATCAGGAGAGGGGGAAACCCCATGTGTAATGAAGCAGTAGGGTCCAGCCCACGGATTCCTGAGCAGAACAGCATGTGTGTGAATGCATGCACATGTCTGTGTGTGTGCACACGCACGCCTGTGTGTGTCTGCTCATGTGTGTGAGTTTGTGTGTGCACGTGTGTGTGCATGCGTGAGAGAATCTTTGGATGTGGTCATCACTCTGCACGGTGACTGGCGGCCTGGAGAGAGTGTGACATAGGAATGAAAGCACAGGGTGTGGGTCAGTCAGCTTCGCTCTATAACTGACTGGCCGTGTGACCTTGGCCGCGTTTTTCCAAGAGTGCCCCAGCTCCTGCCTTTATGGAGGTTAAAGGGTGTGGGCAGGGCTACTCTGGGGAACTGGGAGGGAACTGCATAGAAGGTAGCCTTCACACTGAGAAGGCGTCCAGGATGTGTGAGTGCCCTTCTCCTGTGGTTAATGGCATTTGTCAGAGTTTAGGGAAGTCTTCTTGACCTGTTGGCTGAAAGGACCCTACCCTGAGGGCCCAGGCGCCTGGCTGAATGGAGAAGAGCACACCCTTCAGCCCTGTTGCAAAGGCTCCTTCCAGAGGTGTTTCCACACCTCGGCCATCCTTCCCAATCCCCTCCCTCAATCTGGCTGTGGGGCTGATAAATCTTAAATTCAGGAGGACTGGGAACTGTGTTGTCAGTGAAGGTGTGGAACAAGGATTTTTTCTTTTTTTTAATTATTATAGCTAATGTCATGGCCTTTGTTCTCCAGACAGCTACTGGCTCTTCATAGCAGGGTGCTGCCCCAGGCTAACACTGCAGTGGATGCCACTGGCCAGAGGTGCCCATTTCGAGGTTTCCAGATCCGGGGAAAACTATATAATCGTGTATTATAGTGTTTTTCGAATTGTGGGTTGTGACCCGTTAGTGGGTCATGAATTTAATTTGGTGGTTCAAGATCACCATGCATTAAGGTGAAGCAAAGTGATCCAGTAGCCCATAGAGTGAGTGACGGTATTTATATTGTGTTCAACACAGGTCTCATATCCAAAATACATACAGCTGACCCTCGAACATGCAGGGCTTGGGGCACCAGCCCTCTGTGCAGTCGAAAATCCAAGTACAGTTTATAGTGGGCCCTCCACATACACAGTTTGTCAGTATCCCAGGTTCTGCACCTGCAGATTCAAACAACCATGGACAGTGTAGCCCTGTAGTATTTACTATAGAAAAAAATCTGTGTCTAAGTGGACCCGTGCAATCCAAACCCATGTTGTTCAAGGGTCAACTTGTATAGTAGGAGGAAAAGAGGAAACTCCTACAAATACGTAAGGAAAAGACGAGTAACCTAATAGAAAAGTAAGCAAAAGATATTTCAAACAGATACTTCACAAATGAGGATATCCAAATAACTAATAAGCATACGAAAGCGTTATCAGGGAATTACAGATTAAACCAGCAATGAAATACCACTATACACCCATAAGAAAGGCTAAAATGAAAAAAGAGAGACAATACCTAGCGTTGGCAAGGATGTGAAGCAACTAGAACCCTCACACGTCTCTGTCTGAAGTATAATTTGCTATGATGACTTTGGAAAACTGTCTGGAAGTATCAACTAAAGTGGGACATATGCATACTAGCCACTCCATCCTTAGATGCACTCATGAGATGTGTATACGCGTGTCCACCCTAAAACATGACCATCGGCAACGGCATGGATAAATGGTGATACCGCCCCACAATGGAATGTTGCCCCCAGCAGTATGAATGGCCCTCACAAATACAGTGTTGAAGGAAAAAGCCAGGCACAGAGAAACTTTATGACTACATGTGTGTGAAGTACAAAAACAGACACACTGAGCTGTGTTGTTAGAAGTGGGGAGAGCAGTTATCCTTGGGGGAGGGGCTGGTAAATGGGAGGGCGCAGTGGAGGCTTTCAAGGTATGGGTAATGCTCTGTCTTTTGATCTGAGCGCTGGTTACATGGGTATTTTCAATTTGTGAGAGCTTATCCAGCACTTTATTTATGACATGCACACCTATGAGACTTACATTTTGCTTCAATAAAAGTTGACAAAATGAATGTATAAATTATGATTTATAAATGAATAGAAAAGAGTAGAAAATGCAGCAGGTAGTAAGAGTAAGCACTGTAGAGGGAAACTTAAGTTACATGTGGGAACTGTATGTGTGTCTAGGCTGAGCTGAGACGTCCAATGTCCTCCCTCCTGGGAGTCACAGGCCAAAACATGGAGAGCCACTGATGGCGTCTAACCCTCTCATTTTAAGATGAGGAATCTAAGACCCAGAGAAAAGGGAATCAAGTGCAGAGCTAGGAGGAAAGCAGGGCGGGGGGAGAAGACTGACTCTAGGTCTCCTTCTGCCGAAGCCGTGTCTCCCGTTGCCACGGCCAATCGGTGGAATGGCGAATTCGGCTGAGCAGGCTCCGTCTGGCACCCTAGTCTCTGGGAGGCGGCCCCGTGCTTTCAGTCCAAGGGGAGCGTTGTTTTCCCACCGCAGACAGGTAGAGTCGGAGACCCAGCCGCCTCTGCAGGGGCCTGGCTCTAGCTCCCCACGTCCCCTGCCTCCTCCTTCCTGCTTCTTCTGCCTCATCTGCTCCCCTCCGAGCTCCGGAAACACCACGGCACTCAATCGTGCTTTCATTTGTGTAAAACAACTGTCATGCCAAGGCAATTTTATGGTTGTAGAAGTTGGAAAACTGTGAAGAAAATACATTGGGAGAACACGAGCCGACAAAGCATGAGTCAGTCCTGGCTTTGGGCTTTTATTTTGTTACAAAATTGTGAGTCTGTTCCTCAGACCTCTCCTGGGAGGGGTCACGGGGCTACCAGCCCCTGAGGGCACCAGAGGAGCAGGGTGTAACCCTGTCTCTGCCAGGCAGAGCTTCACAGAGGAGGAAAACGTTGTGCAGATTTTAAAAGGCTCAGTATGAACCTCGCACAGAGCCTGGAACCATCTGAAAGAGGAGGGTTACATAACATCAGGGGCTTTCCAGCTCTTTTGACTGTGACCCAAAGTACAGAACACATGGGGCATCTTCGCTCAGCACACACCCCTACCCACACAGGGAAACAGGTGCAGTTTACGATGTAACAGCCCAGGCCCCTCCAGCATGGGCATCTAGCTGAACCCTGGGGATGGGGTGCCGGAGGGAGTCTCAGAGAAGGTTTCACAGAAGCCAAGAGATTTGAGCTAAGGATCAAAGAAAGAAAAACTGCACAGGCAGATTGCTGAGAACTGGCCAGCAGGTGAGAACCTCATTTGAAAGAAGCCACCTTGCATTCTGGAAACGGCCTAAGTTTCCACAGAGTCAAGGCTGAGGAAATGTGTGGTGTAGGAGAGGATCCAGAAGAGGTGGACGGGGGCCAGCTGAAAGCCTCCGTGTCCTGACAGGGAGTGTCCGGGGTGAAGAGGAAACATCGCCTGAGATTCACATAAGCAAGAAATGCCTGTAGCCTTGGAGACAGACTAAGAGATGCAGGCAGACGCAGGTATGAACGTTGGTGCAGTCCCAGAATTTTGTTTTACAGCACTCACCTGTGCCATTTGCAAAGAAAACTTTCAGAGAACGCTTCTGATCCAGGCCTGGCTGAAGGCAGGAGCTGGAGAGATGAGTAAGACAGAGTTCCCGGCCTCGTCGTCCTGCCAGTGGACTGACAGGTCAAACCCAAACATTTGACACGGCAGTTATTATTCTAGGGCAAAATGTCCCAAATAGTGTTTTATGATACATCAGCCCCACAAAATGTTGTTTGAAAAAACAAAAAAAAGGAGTGTTTCCGTGTTGAGCAATCTGGAAAGTACTGTATCACTGACTCGCTCTTGGAAGACCTCACTGCCTCTAGCACTCTAAAGGCTCTGAGAAGTCCTGCAGGGAGGATGCTTACCTAATATTTCCCAAACTTACTTGCTTCAGAACACATTTTTGCATGTCTATTCAAATCCCTCTGTTTTTCCAAATTGATTCTGGGAAAGTCCATCCTAGAGAATGGACTGGTGGGGAGGTGAGAATGGCATGAAGGCTGGTGGGGAGCTCTGAGGAAGGAGAAGTGGGCTCTGCCTGAGAGAGGACAGGGAGAGCCTCCTAGAAGAGGGAGATTTTGTGCCCACTCTAGAAGGCCCAGTCTGAACCTAGCACAGGGTCTGGCCCCCAGCAGGTGCTCGGTCAATAATTAATAAATGAAAGAATGGCTACTGCGTTTGCTGGTGAAAGGAGCCCGGCGTTCTCGGCAGAGGCTGGAGACAGAAAGTACTCAGAGCAGTAGGGCTGTGCAAGTGTGCCTTTGGCAGTTGAATGTAGGGTTTCTTTCCTCAAACTTGCCCCCCACTCTTGACCGTTTTGGAAAAGGCAACAGGAGGCAGCAAAGGCAAAGTGGCTTAAGGTCACGTGCTCTGGAGCCAGACTGCCTTGAATCCCAGCTCCATCACGTCCTAGCTAGTTCCTTGTACGAGTTGCCTTAACCTTTCTGTGTCTCATCACCTCCATCTGTAAAATGGTCCTAAAAATAGTGCCCAGCTTCCTAGCGCCCAGGATTAAGGGCTCCTATAGGCATGGCCTTAGACAGGGGCATGCAGTAAGTACCACGTAACCGCTAGCAGCCCTCATCTGTTGGCTACTTTCGCTCATTGCCTCCCAGGCCGTTATCCGAGTTCCCTTCCCCAGCGTTTCCCCGCAGGCTGCGGCCCTCATATTTCTGAGTGAGGTGATCTGCACATTGGCTTTCCTTCCGCCAGCATCAAGAAGGGCCAGGCTGATGCTTCTGCGTTTTCAGTCGTCGGGGCTGCGTGAGGTAAGGCTCGGGTTCCGCTCCTGGTTACTAGCCTTCAACCACTCCGGCTGGGTAAATATTTCTGAGGGAGTCCAGCACATCTATTATTAATTTACCGCAAGCAGTTGCTGTACTTTCCAGAAGAGCTCTGCCGACAGCTGTTTTGTAGGCCGTGTAGCGTTCTCGTGACCTCAGTGCTTTCTGTGGGGTGTGGGGGCAGCGTCCCTGCTGGCTTGGCCTCCCTGGGGAAAGGTGGACGGTTGTGTGAGCCGTGGGCCTGGGGGTCCGTGCTGGATCCTGTGTAATTCGGATGATGGAGCTGGTGGAACCATGTGCTTTACACCCCTACTTTCAGTATCATACCTGCCTCACAGGCCAGAGACCCGGGTGTCTTCCTTGAGAGCATGCTCTCTGTCATGGCCTCTTGTCCGGGCGGTCACCAAGTCCTAGTGATGCCATCTCCAATCCCTTCTCTCTTGTACTGCCCCCAGCCAGCTAGTCCAAGCCACCATCTTCCTCATCTTCCAGGTCCCAGCTTCCCTGATGGCTGAACTAAATCAGAGCCCCTGCTTTGTGTTCCCACTGAGCCCCCCACCCTGATTCTTTTCAAATCACTTTTCAATCTTTAAATTACCTGTTCTTGGTCTGGCTTCTCTGCTGGACTATAAGCCAATGAGGGTAGGGATGAAGTTCATCTTCTTTTTTTTTTTTGCGGTACGCGGCCCTCTCACTGTTGTGGCCTCTCCCGTTGTAGAGCACAGGGTCCGGACGCGCAGGCTCAGCGGCCATGGCTCACGGGCCCAGCCGCTCCGCGGCACGTGGGATCTTCCCGGACCGGGGCACGAACCCGCGTCTCCTGCATCGGCAGGCGGACTCTCAACCACTGCGCCACCAGGGAAGCCCAAGTTCATCTTCTTAATGGTGCTCGACAAATATTAATCTCTTCCCAGTTAGCAAGACAAGACTGTGCTTTTCCTTTCTCCCTCCCTCCCTTCTTCCCTTCCTTCTTTCCTTTCTTTTTCTTAACTACCGTTAAAAGGGGCCTCGTGATCAACTAGTCAAATTCCCCAGAGGAACCTCAACACCACAGTGGGAGGAAAGGAGGCAAAATTGGCAGGACCCTGAGCCCTAACCCCTCACCAACGCAGAAGCGACCCTTTATCTCCTTTAGACATTACAATTTTACTTTAGCTTTTCTTTAGAGGAAGTAAAAAGTGGTTCTTCTACGATAAAAGGTTTGGAAAACACTGATCTATTCTTAGATTCTCATTTTTCAGAGCAAAAATCTACCAAGTATTTTGCATGTGTTCACTCATATACAAGGAAGGTATCGTCCTCATTTTATAGATTCAGAAACTGGTGCCCAGAGTAGTTAGGAAACTTGTCCGTGGTCACACAGCCAGTGTGTTCAGTGGGTCCAGAATTCCTACCCAGGATTGTCAGACTCCAAACTCTTTCCACTGCCACCTGCTGCCTCCCCACAAACCGTCATCCAACAAACTGTGGCTTCCCAAGCCAGCCTCTCCGCCTGGCACAGCAACCAGTGGCCAGAAACAGAGCTTTGGGATCTAACTGGGCACCGCTTGCTCAGAGGGTCAGGGCCTTCACTACTAGGGCTTCCTGGCTGTGGGGGCCGTGAGACGCTAAGCAGAGAGAAGCAAAGACCATGTAAGCCAAGGAAGAGCTGGGCTGCCCCAGCAACTTGTCCTTTATGCCTGAAATAAAGTGACTTGAGCTGGGATCCCTGAGTCCCTGATACCTTCAGCAAAACCTGGGTCTTGCTTCCCATGTGTCAGGAATTTCTCCCAAGGGCATCCTGGACAAAGTGACAACCCAGGAAACGAAAACTGCTCTAGATTGTACAAGAAGACAGCATATGTTTCATCGTGAACCTTAGTGTCTCTTGCCTTTCCTTTGTCCCCATGCCCAGGTTATTTTGACTTTAACTTTGGGATGAAGTCTGGCTTATTTAAACAATAATGAAACCAGAATGGAGAACGGGAAATCTAAGTTATCACCCCCAGTTCCCTCAAGAACTCACCACGTGACTCCCTTTGGACATGTCACATGGCTTCTCTAAGTCTCAGTCCCCACATCGTTAAAATGAGTGTGTTTGGACAAGATGCCCCTGCCCACCGTGACAAGGAGAGTTCAAAGTGTTGACTCTGCACCTGTACTTCCCAAGTCTAACTCCCAGATCCACCCTTATTGATGTGTGACCTTCAGCGAGTTATGGAGGCTCTCATGGGCAGTTTCATCATCTGCAAAATGGGGTCGTAGTAATGTCTATCTCATAGATTTATTGTGGGGATTAACAAGTAAGTAAAGCACTTAGAATAATGCCCAACACATCGTTAAGTTATTTATTTAGTCCACTATTGTGGTGATGGTTGTGATTATCTCCATTCATGGAACCATACATTAGGATTCTGCACTTTTGTTGTCTAGACCGTGTCCGGATCTCCCAGTGGTTAGTATTTATACTTTTATTTTTCATTGGCTCAGAAAAACCATAGTGACAGAAAGCTTCACTGGATTCAGTAATTTTGAACTCGATGTGAATTCATCATAGCACCCCTACCCATATTGTGCGAGACATTGATTCAGTTACAGACAATGCTTGGTGAGCTAACATACAGGTTCCTGGATTGTTCCAGGAATAATGTGTCCCCAGTTAGAAACCTCTGAGCTAGGATCATTGCTGTTTCTTCCAGCATAGTTCATGGCCCATGGTAGGTACAGAGTTAATGTTTGAATAAACAAGTGACCAGATGGATGGATGGATGGATGGACGGATAAGTTGTTGAATGAATGGATGGATGAGTCTGTTTTTATTTGCCTCTTGATTTACTTTGAGTAGAATAATAAGTTTGTAGACGTGTTAATGTGTGTATGTGCCTATGAACATTTTCAGAGAGAGCCCCACCTATTTCTGTCCCAAGGAAGACGCTAGTCATAGTTTGCATGTTCCCCTCTCTTTTAGTGTATAGGGTCATTTTTCACTGGAGTCCTTTCAGCTGTCTGGCACTGACAAAAGATAAGCACTCCCTCTGCCTCTCCCATGCTTTCCTCCTCCAACAATGAGGGCTTTGTGCTGAAAAGACTGCCTCTAGATGTTTCTTTCCCAAAGCCCTAGAGCCTTGTCTGGCTTCTACCAAGAGTATTGATGGGGGAGGGGACACAGACAGTTGAATTCAGGGAGCAGTGCCTATGGCCTGGTGCTGACTCGACAAGTCAGGCCAGGGTGGACAACTCAATATCTGTTCTGGGATATAGGCAGCCCGGTTACCTGAGCTGGTTATCCAGCTGTCTGCAGCCAGCGCCCTGGAAGTCCTCAAGCTCTGGTTTCCCAGAGTCTTTTGCTCCGCGCCCAAGGGAGAATGCAGGGCTGGAGGGGATGGGTGGGAGATGGCAGAAGCAGAGGGACGGGGAGCCAATCTCGGGGTGTGAAGAAGTCCACCCCATAGGCACAAGGGGCTGCCGCGGCTACTGCGTCTTAGGGCTTCAATTCGCAAATGAGATTAAAATGCCAGCAGCCTGCCTCTGTACACACACTTAGGAACACATTGGCTCGAGCTGCTTAATGAGTCTTATTAGTCAGGAATCGAAGAAAGGCCCGGGCAGGCGCCTGGCTGATGCCTTGTTGATTAGAACACTAAATGTGTCACCCTTTGAAAGCCAGCACTTGCTGGAGAGCAAAGCCAGGGTTGAGATCTCCTAGTAACCCTTACACTCCCCGCTGTTTCCGGGTGTTTACAAATCAGTAAGCCGATCTGAGTAAGGAATGGTTGTGAGGACATTTGGATAACGGCAAGGACAACAATAATAAGCCTTGCCCCAATAATACACAGTGGTTATCAAACCTGGCTGCCCACCAGAAACGCGGAGGGTTGGTTTGTTTCTTCGTTTGTTTGCTGTTTGTTTTTTGTTATTTTGAAAATACGGACTCCTGGGTCCTATCCCCAGTGATTCTATTTCCCTAGGCCTGGGGTAGGAATCTATAAGTTTAACAAGTACAACATACACTTGTTCATCATACTGGATGATTCTGATGTTTGTGGCTGAGCCCTGGCCATGAGAACCGCTACTCTGTAGAATGAGGCCACGTTGGACCCAGGTTGGCATCAGACTGTCCCTTCCTAAGCTATGGCCTCAGGTCTATTGCTTAGCCACTCAACCTCAGATATATCATCTCTAAAAAGGGATTAGGTAGAATCATGCAGCCACTACAGACAACAGTGTAGGATGATTCCTCAAAAAAATGAAAAATAGAATGATCATGTGATAAAGCAATTCCACTTCTGGGTATATACCCACAAGAATTGAGGGCAGGGACTTGAAGGGATAGTTTATATGCC
The DNA here is from genome assembly GCF_003676395.1 of Aethalodelphis obliquidens. Taxonomy (NCBI): domain Eukaryota; kingdom Metazoa; phylum Chordata; class Mammalia; order Artiodactyla; family Delphinidae; genus Aethalodelphis; species Aethalodelphis obliquidens. The sequence goes on along the minus strand of NW_020837994.1, from coordinate 5,924,197 downwards.
CGTGTTCATAGCAGCATTATTCACAATAGCCGAGAGGTGGCAGCAGCCCAAGTGTCTAACGGTGGATAAATGAATCTGCAAAATGTGGCATACACACACCATGGAATATTAGTCAGCCTTTGAAAAGGACAGGCATTCTGACACATGATACAACATAGATGAACCTTGAGGACGTTGTGCTGAATGAAATAGCTCAGTCACAAAAGGACAAATACTGTATGATTCCACTTATGAGGTACCTAAAATAATCACATCGTAGAGACTGAGAGTAGAATGGTGGTTGCCAGGGGCTGAGGGCGAAATGGGGAAATGGGGGAAATGGGGGAGTTTTCCACCCCAGGCTGAGCAGGTTGCTCCTCACTGATGCTCCCACTGAGTCTCTCCATGGGAAACCCCACTGTGTATTGTAATTTTCTGTGTGTGTGTGTGTGTGTGTGTCAACATCTCCCCCATTTCCACCATCCAGGTGCTTATTCCCTTCCTTTCAGGTCCTGATTCAGATAGTAGTGTGCCCTCCTCTTCCAGACCTTTCTGTCTCCCTCATCCTGATTCATTTTTCTTCATAGCACTACCCAACATAGATAATTGGGTATTTGGTTATTGTCTGTCTACCCTGACTAGCACTGAAGCTTGATAGAGTGGGGACTTGGCCTAGTTTGTTCACGACTGTGTTCCTAGAGCCCAGGAGAGAGTTTGAGGTGCTCGGCAGACAATGGCTAAGCGTCCCCTGGCTCTTGACATGCCCAGGCTGAACATCCCCCGTTCTCATGACCATCCTGGTCACAGCCTGGAGACCCTTCCCTGACACAGCAGTCCAAAGACTATCTGCACTGTTCAGCCCTGGATAATTAGATTGTGATTTCTCCTGATGAACATACTCTGATGAACAGGTCCAGTTACATCATCTGTGGGGTAAAGTACAAAATAAAAAAGTGGATCCCTTATTTAAACATTATTAAGAATTTCAGGATAGTCAGAGCAGAGCATTCACCCAAGCCTGGGCCTTTCTGAGTGCAGGTCCCTGTGTGACTACACAGGTCACACATTCATGCAGCTGGCCCTGTGATGAGGACCAGGTCTTAGAAGGCTGTAAATACCAATCTCAGGGTTTCTATTTTGTCATGTAGGAAATAAGGAACTCCAGAAGGATTCTGAACAGAGGTGTCATTTAAGGTTTATTTCATTTTTTTCCTGACTATAAACTATACTCATTGTGAAAATTTGCACAAGTAAGAAAGGTATGAATCCCTTTTAATCTCCTTGTCCCTCCTGCCCTGGAGGAACCAAACCCAAAAGGTACCAGTAAACATTTTGTTAATTCCCTTCCCTCTTTCTGAGATTTTTTTGTTTTTGCTTTTGTTTTGCATGTAACGTAGTTAAGATCATAGTTCAGCTACAGCTTCTTGTCCTGCTTTGTCCATGTGACAGTGGAAAAGGAGGAGAGGGACTTTTTTTTTTTTTTTTTTTTTTTTGGGACGCGGGCCTCTCACTGTTGTGGCCCCTTCCGTTGCGGAGCACAGGCTCCGGACGCGCAGGCTCAGCGGCCGTGGGTCACGGGCCCAGCCGCTCCGCAGCATGTGGGATCTTCCCAGACCGGGGCACGAACCCGTGTTCCCTGCATCGGCAGGTGGACCCTCAACCACTGCGCCACCAGGGAAGCCCGGAGAGGGACTGCTTAAATGCATGCTTAGGGGAGACCGGCCTGGAAGCCAGCTTATAGAGCAGATTGCGGGTGCGGAGTTGGCATCAAGGATTGAGATGGAGGCAGCTAGATTCCTGGAAGAGAGAACAGAGGAGGCCCTGGATTAAGGGGTCAGAGGTAAGAGTGGAGGGTCAGTTTGGGAGTTGGAGCCACTCTGATGGGAGGTGACCGCAATCCCCACCCCTTTTGAATTCCCTTGACCAGTGGGAAAGAACATCAAAGTCTAGCCCTGTCTTTCAGGGATTCTGCACGTGACAGCAAGCACTGGGGTCATTTCTCAAACACAGCTCTTTCGCTCCTGACCTCTAAAGCTAGACCTTCCCTTCCCCCTCCCACAGGGCTCAGACTCTTAAAGCTGGGCCCCGGGACAGCCTTATGACAATAGCAAGTGGGAATCCACGGAGAGACCAGGCATGGTGGGGTCAGGGTTTCCGATGGTCGGTGGCAGACGCCTCAGGGTTTAGATTTGCGCATTTTGTTGGTAATCCCCAGTGCCCGGGCTGGCAAAGGGGCGCGTTAACATTGCCACCGGATCCTTAATTGTGCGTTGTATGAATTTTCATGTTTCCGCTTGCAAGCTTAATGTTGCTTTCTTGGTGAGATTTTTTTTGTACTTGAGCATAAGAGCCTTGTAATTACAGAGTGTTGTGGATTGCAGAGGGTGATTAAAATGGATTTCATGAAATCTGAAGCTCCCTCCCCCTACCTCACACACACACACCGCAGCCACCACCGGCAATCCAATAGGCGACAGGGAGTAACTCAGACAGAATCCCACGAAGTTCAGAGGCTCGGGTTGTGAAGGATATGAATTTTCTTCCCCATGCTTTTCCTCCCCAGGTCTTGGCTCTGCTCCCAGACAGCCCCCCTTCTCCTCCTCCCTTTCCTGAATGAAGTCCAGCTACATCCCTGACCCCCAGCCAACTCTGACCCCCCAGGGCTGGCGGCTTTCTCACTCACAGCGATAATAAAACAAGAAGTAGATTTTCATCTTTGCTTTTGTACAGCCATTAAGTGTGTCTCACTTACCTTTACAATCAGCCTCTGCTCCCATCTCAGAGGGTGGTTTACTTTGAATAGAGGCCTGAAGATTGCTGAAACCTGCAAGGGTCTAAGAATTCCCATTTCAGCATCTCTTCTCCTAGGACAAGCTGATACATGATGGCAGTGAGATCTGCTCTTCACCTTACTCTGAATCAGGGAGGGCTGGCTGGTGCTCCGAGGATGTTTAAAGAATAAGTGACCTGGGAGCAGGGCGTGGGGAGGTGGGAGTGGGTGGCTGGAAGGCTTTCTGGGGGAAGCAGTGATCTGCCTTGAAGGAAGGCAGATCCCTGGAGAAGGACAGCAGAGAGGTGGGGAGTCTAGGCTGGCCAAACCAGAAGACGATGCTGTAGGAATGATCCTCCTTGACCCATGAGGAAACCAAGTGCACTTGTGCATGTGTGTAATATTAGTGCTGGAAGGGACTTGAGACATCACCTGAGCCAGTTCTCCCATTTAAGAGAACCTCTACTTCACCACAGCCAGCCTGACCAGTGGAGCTCAGGCAGCCCTTTTGTGTGAATTAGGAAATGATGCTCCTCCCATCCCCAGGTGAACACAAGTGAGCCCATCCCTGAATCACTCCCATCAGCCATATGTCCTTGAGCAGTGAACAACCTGCACAACCGTGTGTAGCATCCCTAGAACAGAGACTGAAACTGGGTCAAAAGCAGGCTTCTTTCAATTACAGCTCCCTCTGTGCCTCCTAGCATACCCTCTGCCACACTGAAACCCTCACCATACTGAATTCTACCTGGTTTCTAAGAAGTTCCCTATATCTCAGAGCTTAACCACCCACATTCTAGAATTTGAATGTTCATATTATATATACACAAGCATATATGAATTAACAGACCCTGGTATACTCACGTGTGTGTATACATCCCCTTCAAGTATTCAAAGATGGCACTGCTGAAGGCAGAACGTGTATGTGGTTGGGCAGGGAGACCACCTCCTCTGCCCCCCATACAGGATGGGCAGGTTGCCGCTTACTTCTGTGCTTGTCACCCAGCCTCTCCCTGCTCACACCTTGACCTTTCACTGTGAATGCAGGGTTCCCCCCACAGACGATATTTTTCAACACTCGGTCCCTTTTTGCTGATCCCTCTACCTGGAGTGCTTTTCTCACACTGATTCCACCTAGCAAATTCCTTCACAGCTGTGCTCCGGCCACAGCGCCTCTCCGAGGCCTTCCTTGAATCACCCTCCCACCCCTCTTTTTACCCGTGTCCCTTGTGCATATAGCATCTGTTGCATGCGTGGCACCGTATTGTATCTGGGTTTCCATGGCAGTTTCTGCACTAGAGAGTGAGCTCCCAAGGCAGAGCCCACAGTCTAACCCATCTCTGTGTCCACAGTATACATCCTGGCACACTGAGGAGGCACCCACAATGCTTGTGGTTGGATGGAGCTGATAGCCTGATGGTGAATGAGTTAGCACCGAAAGAGGAAGGGAGATCCTTCATTGCACAGGCCCAGGAAAATGGCCACAGCTTAATATCCTGGGAAAGCAGGGGCAGGTGCTCGACTGACCAAGGGCCTGTCTCAGATACCCTGTCCCAGGTTCTGGTGTCACCCTTCCAAAGTAGACACATCCCACCCATCCTCCCAGATCGGAAGCCTGTGGAGAACCCTGAACTTTGAAACTTAGCTGAAATGCACATCCCCATGCACCTGGCTGGGTCTCCCTTCTCCGCTTCAACTTGTGGATCCAGGAGCCCCAAACAGACAGTCCTTTCCTCTCCTCAGCCAGCACCGTCACCTGGTCCTACCCAAACTGTTAACAGGGAGAGGTGGCAGCTGCTAAGAAAATCCGCAGGACCCATCTCATCTTTCTCTCCCCAGCACACATTGTCCCAGCAGCTCCTGAGTGCTGGGCCATAGCCTCTAGGCCCCAGGCCAGAACTACCCACCCCAGGTACCCAGTGTGAGTGAATGAGTTAACACGGGGGCACAGCTAGCGATCCCCTCTGCTCCAGGGTGGTTAGAAAGGGGGCTGCCAGACCAATACAGTCAGCCCTGCTCTTCATAACCACAGGTTCTGCATCTGCGCATAAGGAGGGCTGACTGTACTACAGCCATTCTATATAAGGGACGTGAGCATGCACGGATTTTGGTCTCCATGGGTGTCCTGGAACCAGTCCCACTCGGTTACCGAGGCACAACTGTATAAGGGCTGGGCGGCTGTGTAGTAGGTTTGCAGCAATGATGAAACCTGGTCCCACCCTGAAGGTGGTACAGGTAGGAGGGTCTCCTATAAAAGAGGATGGGCATCAGGCTGTGAGAGCGATCATGATGGAGATGTACAAAGTGTCTCAGCTGCAGACAGGGGGATGGTATTATTTCTGCAAAAGTGATCTAGAAAGACTTTACAGGAGAGGTGATATTTAAACTAAGCCTCAAAAGATAAGTAGAAATTTACCAGCAGGAAATGTCTCTGGGGCCAGACCATGGAAGGTGATAGGCAGAAAGTAAGGGAAGAAATAAAAACAACAATAAGAGCAGCTCTATTAGGTACTGACCGAGTGCCCGCCATGGATTATCTCATTTAGTCCTTAATACAGCACTGCGGGTATCCCCATTATACAGCTGAGGGAACTGAGGCCCAGAGAGGTTCACTAATGGGCCAGAGTCACACAGCTAGTAAGTGGCAGAGCTAGGATTCAAAACTAAGCTTTGTTCCATAGGCCACCTTCTTAGAAACATTAAACTTCAGATATCTGTGTACCTATTATTTGGAAGGCACTGGATGGCCATTTCCAAATGTGGACTTATTAAACCCTCTCAGTAATCCTTTGAAACCTTTTATGCCCATTTTACATGTGGAGAAACAGAGTCTTAGAGGGGTTGCCCAGCTTGTCCAGCTCCCATGGCTTTGAACCTGGGCTTTGAACCTCCACCTCCTGCCTGGCTCCAGAACTCCCTCGACCGCATGGTAGAGCCAGCCTCTCTGGTTCCATCAGTCTCTTGCACCCCTTGCTTCCTTGCTAGAAGGCCTCCTGGGCTTACCCCCTGGGTGATCACAAAAAGAACCTCTGCCCCAAAAGCCCATAACAATAAGGCTGGTTCATGGCCAGGCTGGAGAAGGCTCACTTCACTGACTGGCTCTGCCCTCACAGCAGTCAGGCCCTGTAGCACCAAGCCTGCTGAGAGGGCTTCATAAATACTTGTCCTCAGCCACATTTATTGGCAAGAGATACTAATCACATTTTAAAACTAAAAAGTGAAATAAATAATAAGTGGCAATATTCTGCTTCCATGAAAACCACCTGCAGCTCCGATAGGTAGCTGGCCCCTTGCTCTCTTGAACTGTCACACAGCCCTGCTCGCTGCCGTAAATGTTAACATCCCTCCTTAGACAGGTAACCAGCTCTGACAGGAATTCACAGATGTGTGCAAGTGACTCACAGCTGCCCCGGCATCGTAAAATGGAGCAGACGGGATTTTCCTGGGCCTGCTGGGTGGCAGGGAGAACATTACTAACTATGAGTATGTTTGAGTCTATGTGTGTTCGGGGGTGGAGGGCGAAGGCGGCAGAGAGAAGGGGAGGGCCGACAGAGAACAGATCCTCATCTGGACACAGTCACCAAACGTGGACCCATTTCTGGGCCAGGGGCATGAAGGTTACCAGGGCCAGCGACCAGGGCCATTGCTGGCCTGGGAGCACGTGAGGAAAGAGGGGAGATCTGTTTTATTATTTGATTAATAGTTTGTCTTTTTCCAATTACAAAAGTAATACTATCTGAACGATGTGTCCTTCTGAGGATATAACATTTGGAGGTACATGACACCATTTTGGCCCTTTTTGGTGATGTTAATTTTGATCACGTTGTTAGGATAGTGTGTCAGGGTTCTCCGGAGATGCACAACGAATAGAATATATATATATAAAGAGACTTACATATCTATATATATGGGGAGAGAGAGAGAGAGAAAGAGATTGACTGATTGATGGTAAGGAATTGACCCACAATTGTGGGGCTGACCCATCTGAAATGTGCAGGGCAGGCAGGTAGGCTGGAAACTCAGGCAGGAGTTGATCCTTCAGTCTTGAGGTAGAATTTCTTTCTCTGAGAAACCTCAGGTTCTCCCCTGGTGGTGCGGTGGTTAAGACTGCACGCTCCCAATGCAGGGGGCCCGGGTTCAATCCCTGGTCAGGGAACTAGATCCCACATGCATGCCGCAACTAAGAGTTCACATGCCACAACTAAGGAGCCCACGAGCCACAGCTGAGGAGCCCACCTGCCGCAACTAAGACCCCACGCAATCAAATAAATAAATATTTAAGAAAAAAAAAAAGAAACCTCAGTTTTTGCTCCTAAGGCCTTTCATCTGATTGGATGAGGCCCACCCACATCGAGGATAATCTCCTTTATTAAGTCAACTGATTTTAGATGTTCACTACATCTACAAAACACACTCACAGCACCGCCTAGATTGAGTCATTGGGTATTATAGCCCAGCCAAGTTCCCACATAAAACTTACCATCACACATGGTTTCCAGGTCCCCTACTGCAGTGTTTTCCTTTGTAGTAAATATTTTGTAGGGAGATACTTCAGGACTATGTAAATATCCTATTTCTCATCAAACTCTTTCCCCCTCAATTGGCATCTATTACTGATTTTTGCTGGAATCGGTCTTTACAGTCACAGTTACATAAAGTGCGTTCCCTGGGAGAGGGGATTGGGAACCTGGTTTCAGGCCCCAGCTCTACCACTCACTTGGTCATGTGACCTGGGAGATGTTACCTGACTTTCCCGAGCCAGGGTCTTCCCTGCTCAAATAGGGGTGACAGTACTTGCTCTAAAGGCTTGGAGTGCTTACTAAATGCAGTAACAGGTACCGAGAAGACGCTCCCCAAAGTCTGTGACATCAAAGGCACGAAATATATGCGTCCATGCCTCAGTGAAGTGACAGCTGACTCGTCCTTGGGCAACGTTGATTAGCAGAGTGATCTGAGACCACTGGGAAGGTCCCTTAAGCCAAATCATCATTCTCCGTATCATCCTCATCATGGGATGCAATGTTAAATCCCACCATTAGCACTGCCCCAGGAATGTTAACCAACTGTGACAGGAGACACCGTCTGAACAATGTTCCCAGAGCTGGCAACATTGAAGCCGAGTCCTGAAGGACAAAGAAAGGAAAAGTGCTCCCAGTGGAGGGAGTAGTGTGGGCAATGGAGTTGGGGTGCGGGGAGGAAGATGGAGAGTGGCTATCTGGGAAGCTTGGGCAGGTGTTATTTTCCCAAAAAAGCACAGAGGGAATTGTCTATATATTGTCCTTTTCCCTGTTATTACTATTATGATTGTGATTATCATTACCATTCTCAAGTAATGTATAGTTACACTCTGGTACACACAGAAGAAAGCAACTCGGTCTTCTGAGTGAGAAGCAGCATGGCACAGTGGTTATGATGTGGACTCTGGAGCCAGAGTTCTTGGGTTCGAATCTCAGCTCTGCCACTTCGCTAGTTTTAGGACCCTGAGCAAATTAATTAACTTCTCAGTGCCTCTGCTTCCTCCTCTGTAAGTTAGGGATGACAGTAATAGTAACTTCCTCACAGGATTGGAGTGATGATTAAGTGAGTTCATGTTTCTTAAGGCCTTAGCATGGTACCTGGCAGGCACAGAGTAAGCAATGTGTACGTGCTGGATAAATAAGGAAGTATATTTTAGACATTTACTTAAAAAGTTACTGTTTTCCTTCAAGCTACCCAACAACACACTGTCAATGCTCTCATTTATCTCCAGCCTACTTACTTTACAGTTTACTTGGCTACTTCACTGAAGAGCTCGTCACTGCTGTAGTAGAAACTGCAGAAGACGGAGAGGGGGAGGGTCAGGAGATGTGAGTTCTGGTCCCAGCTCTGCCATTACCCTGCACTGTGACCTTGGACAAGTCACCATCTCTGTCTGAGCCTCGATTTTCCCATCTGTAAAATGGGAGAGTTGAACAAGATGGTATCAAAGAGCACTTCCAACCTAAAGCCCTGAGTGTTGGTGACCTGGGGAGTGGCTTTCCTTTCAGGGACAGGCAGGGGACTGGTGTCCATCCAGCACCTACTATGTGCCCGGCGCTGCTGGTTCCTCTCCTCACATTCTATCTGCCTGTGGTCCTCACAGCAGCCCGGTAAGGGAGGAATTCTATTCTCACATTACAGTTGGAAATGCCAAGACTCTGAGAGGTTAGGTGGCCAGCTGGTCACTCAGCTGATAAGGATCACAGCCAAGACTCCAGCCTGGGACTCCCCATCGCCAAGCATTTTCTTTCCATTAGGCTGGCGTTCTCCCAGTTCAGCAAAGGTTTAATGAAGGAGTGAGTGAGTGAGTGAGTGAGTGAACAAAAGCTTCCTTGCCAGTTATGCTTGGGGACATTTCTCCTCTACCTCCTCCTTCAAGTAGCTGCACTTTGGAACTAGACAGATGGGTTCGAATCCTGCCTTTACCGCTTACTAGCTGTGTGACTTGGGGCAAATTATGTAACCTCTCTGGGTCTCAGGTTCCTGGTCTTTAAAAGAGGGATGGATAATGATTCCTACTTCATACAACGATCTGGAGGCTTGAAGAAAGAGCACGTGTAAAACATTAGTACAGTGATTAGAATCTAGGTAATTTTTAAAAAATAATGTAATGTGGTTGCATAAATCAGTGGTTTTCAGATTTTGAAATTTCACGGGAAAGTAAAATTTCAAAAGAAAAGTTGCCAACTTCGTGTTTTGCTAAGGAAGCCGATTAAAGAACATAATTAATGTCTTCTAGCACCATTAATTGATATTAGGAACTAGAGTCTGCCCAGAACTGAGCTGGTTCTCACAACCACCCAGCTACTTGATTACCTCACTCTTTCAGAGGGCTGCCCAGGGTCAGCCCTTTACCTCTCTGGTTTAGATAAATATTTGCCAAAGTGAAGTTTGGGGACTCCTTTAGGTCAGCACCGAAAGGTTGCAACTAACTAAGGGGAGAGGGCAGGGGATAGGCACTGCCCAGCCTGGCCCATTTGGCAGGTCCCTCCAGCCCTACCCTGATACAATGGAAATAGCTCTGAACTAGGTGTCAGAAGATGTCGATGTAGCCTCAACTCTACTTCCTGTTTGCTGTGTGACCTTGAACATGTCCCTTCCCTGACTTGAGACTCAGTTGACTCATCTCTAAAATAAGGGTTACTGCAATAACCCTGCTGGGCCAACCTCCCAAGGTCATTGTGAGTATCGGGTGCCACGAAGGGTGCAACACATCTGATAGCCTGTGATGTGCTGTTTACATGTGAAGGGTCAGCACCACTCTGATATCTGACTGCAGTTAAGGCGGTCCAGGCCAGAGCTGGGAGGGGCAGGGAGAGAGTCAGATTTTGAAGGTGTGAACCCTAGAGGATGGGGAAGTCCATGTTGTCACACATCCTTTGTTCCTGGGCTTCCAAACTGGAGGATTTTACCCAATGTTAGACCGGATTTGTGGGGGACACAGGTGACATGAATTGTAAGGAAGCAATGACAGAGATGGGAGTTCCAAATGAAGCCAAATTATATTCATTGGTTTTACATTAGCTATTAAATATGTTGAGAGGGAGAAAATAGTGATTTCACCCTTTTGAACTGAAACTGGGGTTAGTTGGTGGCTCACACCTGTGCTGTACTAAGTTGTGGATTCGGTCAGATATAAGTACAGAATTTAATTATAAATTGCACTTCACTGGCATGTGCATGTGTATTTATTTCAAGAGACAACCTTTCAACATAGTTCAACCTTTCAAGATAGTCAACATTTAAAAAAGAAAAAATGTCTACCATAAGACTGCTACCACTAAGCCTGTAGTGGTTCAACCACTAGCTCTGGAGGGCTATTGAGGCGGGGCTTAGGGCCTTTGCGGGGGTGTTCGGCCCTGAGTGCTGTGGCCTCGGGGGATTTTATAAATCTCTCCAACTAAACAGGAGTTGCCCAAGGAGCGGAGGTGGGCCAGTTTCCTATCTTTTTCTCAACTTCCCCTGAATCTTGCAAAGTTCTCGTGCACAGTGGGATTCCTCAACTGAAAAGCGGCCCCATTCTTACTATCTATCCAAAGTCCGGTAGTAAGTCCGTACCCTTTGGCCCAATAATAACACTTTAATGGACATAAGCAGATAATCATGCAAAGGTATTTGTACAAAGATGTTCCTTTGCAGCACTGCCTGTCATAACAGGACTGGGACAACCTAAAGGCCACTTGCAAGGGCTGGTTAAATCCAGTAGGGTCACTCCGTACAAGGAAATAGTATGTCCCCTTTAAAAACAGGATTGGCCAGCCATGCATATGGATGTGAAAGGTATTCATGATATAGTAAGTAGAGGGGGAGAAAAAGCAGATTACAAAGCGATGTAAATAGGTTGCATCTTTAAAAAAAAAAAGAAAAAAAGTGACTGTGTGACCACACACACCTGCAGGAAACACCCAGAAGGATATTAATTGTGATTCCCTGAGTAGTGGGGACACAGGGGTCTTTATAATTTTCTTTAATGCTTTTCTGTGTTTTGGGTTACTCACAAAAATTGCTTGAGTACCTACTAGACAAAAAAATCCTTGCTTTTGAGTAGCTTGCAGTGTTGTTGGCAAGAGAAAATCAAAACATACACAATTAATTCCAAATGCTGATAAGTGTTGGGAAGAAAATGAGATCCTTAATGTGAGAGAAACTGACTGGGGGAGGATGAGACCAATTTTAGCAGGGACAGTGGGGAAGGTGGCTCTATAGAGAGACCATTTAAATGAGACCTGAAAAATGGGAGAGAGGCACCAGATGAAATCTGGGATAGGAATGTTCTGCGAAGAAGGAACAGCTAACGTAAAGGCCCTGGGATGGAAAAGAATTTTGTACAATAACCATGTATTATTTCTATAATCAGAAAAAAATTGTATTCAGATATCCATTTGATCCATTCAAAAAAACATAGGACACATCTGAGTCCTCCTGTTGCAGGGGCCCAGTCAGAGAGCAGTAGGAATAAGACTGAGGCTCTGAGGAAGGTGCCCTTCAGGTACCACATTGAACGATGCTCTAGAGGGACATCTCCCAAGAGGCCAACTCAGGTTTCGCTCGTTTTCTTGGAGGCAATGTTTTTTCTTTACCTTTTGACATTTCTGAAAGCAGAAAGTGTCTTGCAATCAATGTGTCATTTACACACATTGTGCTTTGTTTTCTTTTTCTCAGAAAGGCTACCACTGAACTGATGATGTACTTACAATTGCTGGTGTCTTTGGACTGATGGAATACAGTGATGTATGTGAGGGATGCTAAGAGGACCGGCCTTGGGAAGTGGAAGGACCTTGGTGGAAGTCGATGCTTCTTTCTAGAGTGGGAGCATTGTGGGACCCTAAGGATGGACTGTGTCTTCTAGATCTCTGTGCCCCCCAGAGCACCACCCATAGCGAAGCCTTGTGCAGGGCCTTGGGGTACAGAAATGCTTACAACACAGCCCTGGTCAGCGCTCAGGGAGCAACTGGAAAGGGAGAGAGGCCTGTAACCACTCAAGTACAACCCTACTGTATAAATGCTGGGGTGAGGAGAAGCCCTGGAAGCTGGGGTAGCCAGAGGCGGTACTCTTGGCCACTTAGGTGGGAGGGGGTAGCCTGAGAAAGCTTCTGAAGAGATTACCATGCAGATACAGAAGGCAGGGAGGGCATCCAAAGCAGAGGGATGCCGGCACAGGCCAGTGTCTGCAGGTGACGGTGTGCAGCGGTGGTTGCAGGGCAGGGTGTGCGGAGACAGCAACCTTCTTCTGGAGGCTATGCTGGGCCTTGGGTGCATGTCAGAGGGATTGGAGAGCTGGAAAGATGACAGGGCTACATACCGTGCTGTCCGGTATGGTAGCCATCTGTCACAGGCAGCTGTTTAAATTAACTAAAATTAAATAGCCTTTTAAAAAGCCATGAGAACAGTTGAGAAAAAAGTTAAATTAGATAAAACCTCAGTTCCTCAGTCACACTGGTCACATGGGCAGGGCTCAGCAGCCACGTGTGACTTGTTGGACACGTGGGCAGTGCAGATACAGAACGTGTATCTTGACAGCGATTTCCTTGGGGCCGTACTGCTTTCGGATGATCCCTTGAGGATGGGTGGGTGGACAGATGGGCAGACAAAAGAAATAGCAATGACCATAGTGCTTACTGTGTACCAGGAACCGTCTAAGTGTTTCACGTGTGTTGTTCCTTGAATGCTCATGACACCCCACAGATTCATGAACAGGTCCACCAGGGGACAGGGCTGGGGGCCATTTACCAGCTTTTCCAAACCTCTACCCTGCTCAGATTCTGGCTTCTCCTGAATCCCGGGTTCTATTGCTTGTATTCCTGAAGAGCGTTGGAGTCCTAGCTTTGCTAAAAAGTTTGCCAACTCACCAGATCATAGTTGGCCAGGAAGGTGCTAAGTGGGCATCCTCCAAATTCCATGATGAGCGCTAGGCAGCCTTGCCAGGAAGTCCCTCCAAGTGTCGAACCCAGATCTCCAGTTGATAATGGGAGCTGTTGCCTATTTATTCTGTTTAATTTTTCCCCCTCAGAAAATGGAGGTGATAGCATACTAATATGGGCTTATTCTGTACTAGGCACTGTTCCAAGCACTTTCCATACCACCTCATTTAATTCTCGTCAGAGCTCTATGAGTTTGCTGTTATTTCCCCCATTTTACACATCAGAGAACTGACTGAGTCTTGGAGAGGTGGAGTAACTTGCTTAAGGTCATCCTTTGTCCAACTAGTAAGTGGTGGTGCTAGGATCTGAACACGTGCTGTCTGGCCCTGGAGTCCGGTTCGTAGCCACGGCGCTCTCATCATCAATCCTGTGGAACTAGAAGACAGATGCTAGGTGTACTTTCCACCTCTTTTGGCTGGAGTGGTATGAGAACTTGATTCTGTTCCAGAAAACCTTGGCGGAGAGCTATGCCCAGTCATAAGACAAATGCCTCACAACTGGGGGGCACTTTATGTCGTTTTTAGACCACTCCTCTGCCAGGAGTAGTTATGGCAGTAGTCATACTACAGTTACACCATGTTTTCTGGTTTACAAAGCACCTTCATTTGCATGGTCTCATTTCCTCCTCACATCAGCCCTGGAGGAAGGTGAGGTGAAGACTGTAGTTTATTCATTTAACACAAGGAGACCAGGGAAGTGAAGGCACCTGGTCGGGATCACTGAGTCCCTCAGGGATGCAGCTGTTTCTTGAATTCTGCTACCATTGGTCAAGAGCCTCTCAGCCTTGTCAGTGGGTTTCAAAGTCAAGCCAGTGTAGGGGTTGGCAAGCCACGACCCTGGGTGCCAGCGCCGTATGCCAACGTCAAGACACACAGTCCAATAAACAGAAATCATTTCAGAAGAACTCGAAACCTCCACTTTCATTTCTTAGATGTTGCCAGAGACACCAAATCCACAGCAAAACTTCTTAAATCTGCCTTCTCTGTGTTCACTCCACTGTACTTGCAGACAATAGCTTCCGCTGTGTGTCTTTTACAATATTTATTATGAAATTTTGTAATAATAATACTCTTTCATGGTGAAGAGTATTTATAACAAATGTGTGGGGTTTAAAGAATAAACTCTCATGTCCTCACCAGCGGGCTTAAGAAACAGAACATGATACTGCCTTCAAAGCCCTGTGGGGTCCCCTTCCCACCCCTTATCCCGGGGAACTGCTCTCTTGCAGTTATTCTCTTTATAGTCTGGCTTGGTCATCTCGAGCCGCTATAACAAAATGCCATAGACTAGGTAGTTTATAAACAGAAATTTATTTCTCACATTCTGGAAGCTGGAAATCCAAAATCAAGGTGCTGGCAGATCCCATGTCTGGTGAGAGCCCACTTCCTGGTTCATAGCCAGCCTTCTTTTCACTATAACCTCACATGGCAGAAGGGCTGAGGGAGCTCTCTGGGGTATCTTTTAAGGACACTAATCCCATTCATGAAGGCTCCACCCATGTGACCTAATCACCTCCCAAAGTGATTAGGGACCTGATACCATCACATTGAGGTATGAATTTTGAGGGACGTTAACATTAGTTTATAATGTAGTCCTGGACCACCCTTCAACCCTCTCAGAGGAAACAGGTAGAATCCTTTTTCAGTTAAAGGAAGTGGAAGATTAGGGACACTCGTGTACACACATTGGGAGGAGATGGGGAGAGGCTTCCTTATAAACTTATTCCTGGAGCAGTTTGTCACTGTGTCACTTGGAGCAAGCCTCTTCACCATATGGACTTCTAAACTGGAAAGGGACTGGGGTTTCCTAAGATTGTCACTTATTCTACAGATGTTAACTAAGCACTTGTGTTCCAAGCAGTGTCATAGGCACAGGGGATGTGGTGGGAAAATCCCTGACCTTCAGGAATTTGCCGTCCAGGACAGGTCTCGTCCCTGCTCCACCACTGGCTCTCATCCTCCCTTTGTCACCATTACTAACTTACTCATCTTTAAATGTTGGTGTGGGGATAAAGTTGCTGATAAATATCAAAGTGCCTGGAAAAGCTGAGGCAGATCCTGGCTGGCATTGCTTGTAATCACTGCAACCCCTGAAATGACGTGTGCGAGGCACATAATGGGTCTGGAGCTTTGGGTACTCACACCTGCAGTTACCCGGCTCTGCCACTAGATGTCAGTGACGTGTAGGAGGGGGGCAGGGAGCTTAGGGTGATGATCTTTTTGACGAAGTCGTAAAAAGTGCAAAATAACTGCTTACTGTGTCCTGGATGCTGATCTGTTATATTTGTATGTCATTTGATGCCCACAGAAACCCTCATCCCCACTTTACAGAAAAGGAAACTGGTGCTCAGAAAGGGGGTATAAATGGCAGTCTCCCCTGCTCCATCTGAGAGTACCAAGCAAGACTGCTAAAGAGGCAGAAAACAGCCCTGGTATGAACGTGTTCAGCCATATGGCCCTTACTGCTACTAAACTGCAATGAAATCTCTCCACATATGAGACAGCAAATGGCTACACAGATGCATGAAAGCCAGAAAGCTCTGCAGTCATTAAAACCCCGTTGGATGCCCACGAGGGCTGCAGTACAGGTGTTCATTAGGCAGATACAAGGACTAGAGCCAAGCAGTGGGAGCAGGGCTCTCTGTGTTCTCTGTCAGGTATGTTGGAACCAACAATGGCTGTTGCCACCAGGAGCTTGATCTAAGGATTACGGAAAGGCCCCTAAGGACCCAGCCCTAACCTTAAAGAGCACGTGGATGCACAGAATGTCAGCTATGAAGGACTCTAGTCCAGGTCCTTTCTAAATATCCCTGAAAAGTTAAAGGGGAAAGTAGGGGAGGGTTCAAGGTCAAATTCAGTAGGTGAAAATCTGCATGTCATAGTTCCAGTGATAGTTTCAATGATGACATCGTCCACCTCCTCATTTTATTCCCCAGGGAGCAAGTGCCCATGGGAGGAAAAATGACTAGCTCAGGGTCACACAGACAAAGAGGAAACCAATTCTCTGACATAATTTTCCACAGACCTTAAATGCATGGCATGGGGCATGATAGAGAAAAAGGCATGACCTACGGGATGGGGTGTTCCACAAAAAGACTGCAGGGAGATCTTGCCAAGGGGAGAAGGGCTGGTGCAAAGGCACTGGGGTTAGATCCCCACTGAAGAAAATCCCAGCAGCACTCTTTCAAATGCAGATCCTCCCAGGAGAGGGACTCAGGTGATGCCAGTAGCAAACCAGAGACCCCCACCCCATCACACCTACCCCCGGCAATGGCTAAGGGATGGGAATGGCTAATGCTCAGACAGGAGGAGGGAAGACTCAGAAGTCCTGATGGCAAGATTAGAACCATCTCTGTGTGATGTCTTAGGCACCTGTGGCCACAGGGTAAGTTACCAGGAGGCAGATTTCAGTTCAGCAGGATAGATGCTTACATTCATACAAATTAAACAGTTTATAAAACCATTTTTATCTGTATCGTCTCATTCAGTCCAGACAGTCACCCTTTGAGGGAGTTTTTATCCCCATTTAAGGATGAGGAAAGTGAAGGTCGGAGAAGTTCACTCATTCCCCCCAAGTTTGGGGGCTGGGATTAGAAACCCAGAATACCATTAGAAAACCAGAACACCGTGTTCTTTTCATACTGAAATTGTCCAGAGATGATATGGGTGGTGTTCATGATGTTTTCAATGGCAACAAGCTGGGACTTGTTAGCTACATTTTGCAGATGAAGGGTCTGAGCCCCAGAAGGGACTGACCCATCACTCGCCCATCGTGGCACAGCTGGAACTGGGAGAGATGGGGATGAATGCAGACATCAGTCCTAAAGCCAATTTCTTTTTCAGCTCCTCTTCCTAATGGGAGTGAGTGAGCCCCTCGTTCCTGGAGCAGTGAGGGCAAGTTCCAGATGACTGTCCGCCAGCTCACCTGTAGGGTGAGCACTCCCAGGAGAGCAGCTGGGAGGTGACGGTAGCCAAGGCCCCTGCTTCCTACCTGGAGGTTCCCTGGCTGTGCGGAGTGGAGAACAGCACACAGCCAGGTGCCTTGCTTGAAGCAAATTCCTGGGGAGTGATGAGCGGAGGTTGTGGGGTAGGGGGAGGCTGCCAGGAGCAAGGGGCCGGGAGAAGGGTCCCGGGGGCAGAACTAAGTGTTTGGCTTTGAGGAGAAGGGAAGCCAGGAGAGATAAGCAGAGCAGGGAGTGACGTGATCAAAAAGTGTTTGTGAAAGATAATTCTCACTGAACTGGGAGATGGGGTCGGGGAGACATAGGAAACCCATGTGGAGGCTTTTGAAGATGCAGAACCAGGGGTCTGGGCAGCCCGGACCAGGACAGCAGACAATCCTGAGGACGGCCGATTCTGTGAGTTGAGAATAACCCCTGCGCCTTGGCAATTATTCTTGCTTCTTTGCAGCCTTCACCAGTTACCGGACAAACACCTCCCTTCTTCTCTGGGCTCAAACTTTACGCGACCAGTTTAGTTTACCTCGGGTCGCTGTCTTCTTGGTTTCACTAAATGATCTGTATAATTTTAGGTTTAATTTGCTTATGGTTGGTCTGTTAACTCAGAATTGCAATCCAGGCAGTGTTCATTCATTAAAGTCTCTTAATGTTTTAGATCTGATTTTAAAGGAAAAGGAACTTGTGATGTAAAAGCCCAATGAGGAGTTTGGGGATGAGAAATATCACCTACTGTAAACCTGAAGTCACCAAACGGTGTTGAGACAGGTCCACACGTTCGCTCTTCTGTAATGTCTTGGAGATGCCACACTGAGTGTTGACTTTTCTGTTCTCAGCTTACAGGGCAGCAACATGGTGTTCACTTTTTCTATTTAGTTTTGGAGAAAGTTCAGGAGAAAGAAGAAATTCCTTTGTCGTATTTCGAAGAGGACAAAAATACAACCTGACTTTTGTGTGGTGAAAATGTGGGACATTTCCATTTCCGAGTGTCTAGGCTGGAGGAAGCAAGCTGAACTTTGAGGCTTGGTTCCCGGGCCCTCGATTCAGAGGAGGGGATGCCTGGCAGGGGCTGAGCTGTACCAGAAAGTCAGCAATGGTTCATGTTAGAAAATTCAGCTTGGGGTTCCTTCCCCAGCCTCCAGGGTCATGGACTCCAATGGTGAGAAAGACCCTCTTCTTAGTCAACCTTACATGCCCAAAGAAAAGAAAAAACATCCCCAAGGAAAGAAAATCTCTCCAACCAGCTAACTCCTTCAGCATGTTTGAGAAGGCAGCACAGCGCAGAGATGGGGCCCCTGGACTCCAGGCCTTCCAGATCTGTGGCCGTGACTAGCAGCATGCCCTTTGCACAGGAGCCCACCTCTGTTTCCTCATCTGTAAAATGGGGATACATAGAGCCCCATCTCAAGAGTCATTGAGAGGACTCTATGAGATGGTGAGTTACCTCTTAGCATATACTGAGCAAATATTAGTTATTGCTATTATTAGATTTGTCACTGAACTTGTATTTAACTATACACAGGAACAGATTAAAAGTGTTTGTGTGCCTGGGAGGCTTGGAATTGGTTTTCCAAGAAAAGAGATTTAAATGTGTGAGAAAGGAACAAATTGTTCCCTTAGAGACTAGGATATCCTGGGAAATCTCCTATAAGTTGCTGAGACTATGTCTTCTCATAGCCAGAATATTCCAAGGAACAGGGGAGAAGTCAGCCAGTGGCCCAGCTGTTGGCTCGACAGGGTCAGTGATCCATATGTCTGGCCGGGTTTGTCCTTCTGGCATCCCAGCCTTGGGGGCAGGGGGGTTGCACGTCCCAAAGAGTGGCGGCCCTGGGTGGCTTCCAGACAGCTGCTTTGCTGCAAAACAGAACACAGGGGAGTCTGAGGCACACCAGGAGAAGGGAGGATTGGCGCTTTCCTGGCTCGGGTGGGCCTTGCAGGCAAGGGAGCCCCAAACCGTGGAGGGGGCAGGGGGACTCCCCAGGGGCCTGAGCCATCGCGCTAGATGCTGGTGTGGAAGAGCTCCATCTGGGAACCTCCCCACCTCACCCCACCAGCAGCAGCAGCAGTTTTACCCAACACTTTGGCAGTACATCATCCCAATCCATCTCCTTGTTGAGTCGACAGGCCTTTCTTATTGACTGTGGACTCGGTGTCAGCCCCGTGCTGGCCGCCAGGGGAAGCAGGGCAGTCATGACAGTGAACACTTGCTGATTTCTTCCCACAAGCTAGTCTGGTGCCGGGTGCTTCCTGGGATGCTCCTCGGCACACCAGGTCCCTTAGGTAGGTAGGCAGGCAGGGTCCCCCACTTTGACGAGTAGAAACAGAAACCCAGAGAGGTCGTGTTACTTGTGTAAAGTCACACAGCTGGTAAGAAGCAATGCTGGGATCCAGATCCAGGTGCTGACTCTGAAATCCACACTTGTAACCTCTACTGTATGCATTATTGCCCTGAAGTGAGTTACCATCTGGCAGAGAAGCAGAGATAGCAGGGCACTCACAGGGCACATCATGGATCCTCTCTGGGTTAACCCAGGCTGGCTGGTCTTAGAGGCTAGATACTGCGATGGGAACATAGTGGGGTTAGAAGCAAATACAGCCAGGTTGAGCCCTAGTTCTGCCACTTACTGGCTGTGGGGCATTAACCCCTCTGAGCTTCTGCAAATCAGATAAAGATATTTATTTTGCCAGATTACTGAAAGAAATTGTGATAACTGGGTGTCCCGGTACCTCCTAGGTGTCTTTAAATGGCAAGCAGTACTAGGATTGCTTGGACCTGGGAAGTTACAGCTACAGGGAGCAGTGGAGGTTTGCTTCCCTCCCATCAGGAAGACCAGGCCAATAATCACGAGGGCCTCAGTTGGGAAGAGGACTCCAGAGGTTCCCAGGCCCACGGCTCTTCTGGCAGACTGCAGCCTGGAGGTTGGCCGTGGCAGGGGACTCATCTTGTTTTATAAACTTCCCAGGGCTGGATAATGCAGCCTCCTCTCGCCACTCATTCAGACTGATGAAAGAGTTTGAAAGAGTGTAAAGGAATGTGTACTCCCTATTAAAGATATAAGTTGTAAGTTCTGTCTTTGTTGGTCAAGAAAGGCTTGTTGAGTGTGGGGTGCTGCATGAGGACACAGAGTTTGACAAGCAGGGGTTTGGTGTCAGACCTGGATTCCAATCCTGTCCTGCTGCTAACCTCTTGGGCATGTCACTTGACCTCTGTGAGCTTTCACTTCCTCCTGTGAAAAGGGAGCAGTCCTAGCTCTCTGGAAGGGCTGCCATGAGGACCGAAGGCTGGCTACAGGGGCTGCTGCTGTAGGCTGGACCCCATTTCCAAGAGTGACCCGGCCCTGCTTCTTCACCCCTCTCCCCATTCCCTGTCAGATGGACCAGAAGTGCCCCGGCTGATCCAAGGTCCTGGAGATGGACACATCTCCTGCCAGGCGTGGCTGACTCCAAGCTATCTTGTGGGGGAGAAGAAACAGATCCAGCCCCAAGCTGGGTCTAGCCTCAGATCCTTTGATCTATCCCTGGACTAATGCACGGCTTGGAGCTGGTGCAGCCGCTGCTCTGGGACAGCCTGGAGCCGCTGGCAGCCTCGTAAATCAGGCCCCGGCCTTTGAAGCTTCCGCAAGCTCCCTGGGAGAGCCTGAGCGGCTTGATCTCCTCGCCGAGGGATCTCCTCCCCTCTGGTCTGGAGTCTCCAGGAGTGACGGGGGCCTGATTTACGGAGGTCTGTGATTTACGGAGGTCTGTGACAGCAACAGCCTGGCCTGGGAGAGGAGGCCCAGTAAAGAACGAGTCTCCCTATGACCTGGTCTCCTGGGCCAGGGAGACAGTGGGAGCTACCCCGAAGTGGGGGGTTGCCTCCCCCTGGGCCTGTGTGGGCGACACTCCCATCCCTACTAGAATTCGGGCCTCCTTGCTGGAAAGGTTCATCTCTTCCCTCCAGAGTCCCTTCAGACAAGAGTGAGGGAAGGAGGGGACTCTAAGTTGACGCCTGGAGAGAGGCATGGTAGAGGGAGCTGGGTTTGGAGTCACCTCTGGGCTCCTGGCCCAGCTCCAGCATTTCCTAGGTGTGTGGCCTTGGACAAGTCTTTTCACCTTCCTGAGCTTTGGTTTCTTCTTCTGTCACTTGAGGTTAATAAATGGCAATGGTATAGAGTGGGTGGGACGGGTAAATGAGCCAGCAGACGTAAGGCACTCTGCACAGTGCCTGCACACCCTCGGCTCTCAGAGAAACCTCTGCCCCCTCCTTTCTCCTTCCTCAGCCTGAACCCCCAGGCCTGGTTCCAGCTCCATGCTTGGGTCACTGTGCAGGCCTGTGCTCCCCAGGCAGGGATCTATGAATTAGTCTCTGACCATCCCAAGCTTCTGGACCAGCGCTGTCCAGTAGAACTCTCTGCCGCTCCCAGTCCAGTAGCCACTATCCACCTGTGACTTTTGTACTTTTGAAATGTGGCTAGTGTGACCAAGGGACTGACCTTTATCTCACTTTAATTAGAAATTTAAATTTAATGAGCTGCAGGTGGCTAGTGGCTGCCATATTGGACAGCATAGTCCTGGACCATGAGGCAGACCTGACTTGCTTGGTATTGACTTAATTATGTGACCTTGGGTGAGCCATGTCACCTCTCTGCACTTCTAGTTTCCTCATCTGTAAAATATGGGCCGTTGGTACAACTAGATGAGGCAAGAAAACATGCCTCATTCGTAGACACACATGTTCAGTATGATTATTCAGTGTTTATTGAACTGAGAGCAGTGAGAGGGCATGACCCCGGTCTTTGGGACATCGTGCAGGTGAGATGTTCACCTATGACGCAGAGACAAAGGGGCAGTTCCAGCCCCTCCTCCAGCTCTTTCTGACCTCTAAGCCAGTCCCACTCTGGCTGGGGCCTCCGTCTTCTCTGCTCCGAAGACTTTCCAAATAGGACCATAACTGCTTTCAGGATCAGCATCTCCCCATGCTTTTCCATCTTAGCAGCTTGACCTCCAGAGTTTATCATCAGACGGTGTCTAGTTAGAGGCTGTAGCCACCGTGCAGGAGAGAGAGGATGGGGCCTTGAATGGGGTGGGTGCCTCAGGAATGCGGGGAGGGGGAAAGGAAAGTAGATCCTCTCCACCATCCTTACAAGGTGATTTTTAGTCCTCATACCTGTCACTTCACGGTCCCAAGAGGGCCACCAGAGCGCATGTGTTACCACATTTAAGACGTGAATTAGGAGAAAAGTGGTATCACCTACAACCCTCCCCAAACTCCCTCTGCCAGTAGACTTCCTTTTCCACCTTATTGGCCAGAAGTGGGTCACATGGTTACCGTTAGCTGCAAGGGAGGCTGGGAAATGGGGTATCTGGCAAACAGAAAACAGGCTTGTCTTGACTGCCTGAACCAAATCATGATTCATTGCCCAGGCCTGAGCATGTGGCTTTCCCAAACAAAATTGGGCTTGCATTAGTCTGGGAAAAAAATGGCCCTAGGGTTGGCCACTAATACTGCCTGCCTCAGTAACCATTGCACAATTAGTACAGCACTTTACAGTTTGCCAAGCACTTTTGATTTGTGATTTTCCAGTTTGTGAGACAGCACAGGGATTGGAATCCGCATATTACAGATGAGGATGATGAGGCGCTGAGAGGTAAAAGGCTTAGTAGGCCAGTAAGCACTAGATTCCAGTTCTCCAGACCCTCAAGCTGCCTCCTGTAGATTGGGAAAATGACCCCAGCTGAGGGCAAGGACTAACAGTCATTGAACTTTGTATCGCAGATATCTGGCTCAACGGCCTGGCACAAAGTAGGTGTTCAGTAAATGTTTCATGGATGCATTTAATGAATGCATTGCTTTAATTAATTAGTCCTCATCCCTGCCACTGAGGACTTCAATTAATTTATTAACTTGACCCAGGGTGCACGGGATGGGAGTAATGGGAGTTGGCCACCTATTCTTCCTTCAAAATAGGGAAGCATCAGGCCTCCCTGGTGGCATAGTGGTTAGGAATCCGCCTGCCAATGCAGGGGGCACGGGTTCGAGCCCTGGTCCAGGAAGATCCCACGTGCCGCGGAGCAACTAAGCCCGTGCGCCACAACTATTGAGCCTGTGCTCTAGAGCCCGCGAGTCACAACTACTGAAGCCTGCGTGCCACAACTACTGAGCCCACATGCCACAGCTACTGAAGCCCCTGCGCCTCGAGCCCGTGCTCTGCAACAACGGAAGCCACCGCAATGAGAAGCCCGCGCACCACAACGAAGAGTAGCCCCCGCTCGCCGCAACTAGAGAAAGCCCGCACGCAGCAACAAAGACCCAACACAGCCAAAAATAAATAAATAAATTTATTTTAAAAAAAGAAAAAATAGGGAAGCATCGTCCCTGTCCACGCCTGACTGGCTGGAAGCACGTCACTCCCTAGCACTCCAGCTAGACATGTGAGAATACAGAGGCCAGGCTGAGGGGGGCCCCGTAGCCAGGAAATGGTTCACACACGTGACTCAGCCTCTTGAGAACTCAGTCCCGAAGCCAGGAGTGCTCCCTCAGGGGACAACGAGAAAGTTTGCTGGGAAAGAGATGAGGAGGGGGAGCCAATGGTCATTTGCCCAAAGAGTAAAGCAATCTGGCTCCATCAGCCTTGCAAATGGTTCAGCTCAGCAAACATCGTATCCGTTGCCACAAACCTGTTTCAAAAACTTGCACTTGTTACTTCGAAAGCCATCCTGGCCCACCAGACTGGGTGCTCCTCAAAGCAGACTCTGGGCCTTCCCTGGTGGTGCAGTGGTTGAGAGTCCGCCTGCCGATGCAGGGGACACGGGTTCATGCCCCGGTCCGGGAAGATCCCACATGCCGCGGAGCAGCTGAGCCCGTGAGCCATGGCCGCTGAGCCTGCGCGTCCGGAGCCTGTGCTCCGCAACAGGAGAGGCCACAACAGTGAGGCCTGCGTACCGCAAAAAAAAAAAAAAAGCAGACTCTGAATCCTCTCTGCATCCCCAGTGATTGGCAGCACAGGGATAGTGTAGTTGGATGTAAAGAAGGAAAAGGACCACCCCTTGCCTCCAGGGCTCATTGTTTTTTGAAGGAGACAGATGCCCACCTACACAACAGACACAGATTCCAGCACACTGAGCTGTCTAGCAGACACGCAGACACTGGGCTGGCTGCAGTCGTGATGGGACGATGGGGCCACAGGTAGGAGTCAGACTGCAGGGAAGAAGGGAGAAGGGATCTGATGAAGCTCCTAGAGGATTTAAGTCTGACTTCCATGAAAGGAAGGAATTGTAATTGTCAGCCAGCAGGGGAAGGGTATTCTGGATAGAGGGCCCCATGTGTACAAAGGCTTGGAAGTGGAAGAGGACAGGTGGGCAGGGCAGACTGGCATTGAGTATACTGTGTTTGAGAAAAGGGGGTGGAGATGAGACAGGTAACAACAGGTATCAGGACGTGAAGGGTGGTGTTGACATCTTATACTTCTGTACTTCTCAGATCTCCATGTCATAGGAATCACCTGGGGACCTAATTGCAGATTCTCATTGAGTAGGTATGAGGTGGAGCCTGAGATTCTGATTTCTAATAAACTCCAGGTAATGTTGATGCCACTAGTCTGTGGCTCAAAGCTACCCTGAGTAGTAATGCTTTAGGCAATAGGGAGCCATTGAATGTTGTGAGCAGGGACATGACGGTAATCTGATTTGCTTCTTAGAAAAATCACCCTGAAAGCTGTGAAGAGGCTTCAGCGGGGCAGAAGTATGCAGACAGGGCGAGAGGTTTATTTTTTTCTATATCTCCAACACCCTAGGATGGTGTCTGGCTCATATCAGATAGCCAGTAGATATATGTAAAGGAATAAATTAGCCATTTATGATAGACTTTTTAAATGAAAAGACAGGAAGAATAGATGAGTCAAGTTATGCCTGGCTGATAAGCCAATATTATATAAAACACTCCTTCAGGCAAACAAATTGGGAATATGTCTTAAGGCAGTGGTTTTCTAACTTGTTTTTGGCCAAGGATCTCATTGCTTAAATGAAACCCTAAGTGGAGGCCCAATATGTGAATCAGATAAAAAACAATTCAGTGCCCTGGTTGGTGCAGGGGTGGGGGCCCTGGACCTGACACCCTACTCCTCCCCTTTTCTTCCCTCTCCCGATGGCTGGCAGATTCCCGCTGCATCATCAGACTCTGGAAAGCATCAGGTGCCCCCAGGAAGCCAGCCCAACTGGCTGGGTGAAGTGACTCTTCTGCAAGATTTTGGATGGGGGTTATCTGTTTCTGGCTCGGTTTCCCCTGCTAAACAGTGCAGGCCTACAGGAAAGGACCATGCAGGACCACCTCGGAATCCTCATGCCCAGCACAGGGACCTGGTCAGACAAGGCACTCAGGGAAGGTTGATGGGCAGAGGTGGGTAGGTGACCCAGCAAATCCCAAAGAAAGGGCTTGAGTTCTCAGAGCCCCAGACATATAACCCTGTCCCTTCCAAACAGGAAAGGTAGTGTGGGCAGCAGAGAGATGCAGGGGATGGAGTCGAGATTTTAGGGCAAAACAATTCTGGGTTCAAATCCCAGCTTGGGCACTCACTGACTGTGCAACCTTGGATAAGTCATGAGCTTCTCTGGGCGTTGGCTTCTCATCAATCAAATAGGAATAACAAGCCCTCCTTCGGACTTGCAGTAGAGAATGAGTGGGTTCAGATGCGAGCAATGCTTTCTACCAGTGCGGCCCTCTTCACACGCCGCCGCTGTCGCCCGCTCACAGCCTGCCTTTCTTCTGTGCGAGTGTCTGCACGCTGCATTTAAGCAGGAAGCGTCAGTCACACTGACAAATCTCTGTGCCCCTGGGTGGTGTTCCTAACCAGTTAGAGGCTTGGCATTTATTCTCAACTGTTTGTTGTCATATTTTTCAAATAGCCCAGTATTTAACTATCATCAGCCTGATGGCTCCTAGAGATTCGTAGCTCTTGTGCAGTGCTGGCAGGTGTTCCAGATGGCAGCTGCAGCCTAATGGAAGGGACGATGGGCACCAGAACGTGGAGATCAAGTCCCGGCTCTGCTCCTTGCCAGCTGGGTGACCTTGGACACGTCACTTCACCCCTGGGAGCCTCAATTTTCTCAGTAAGGATAACAGATATTTGTATAGGACTTCCAAGCCGCATGTGACACTCCAACCTCTGGATATAACTGATCTTCATCGTCTCCATGATATGGCTTAAAAAATTGAGACTCTCCGTGTGGGGCTCTGAATCCTAGCTCTCTTAAAACGCTGTGTGACTCAGGGCAAATCCTTGCCCACTCTGATCCTCAGTTTATATAAGATGGCAACAATTTGGCAAACAAGGATCACCAGGCACATACTGGGTGCTCAGTAGACAAGAGCCACAGTTTGTATTCACCGTTTATGTATTATTGGCGTTTGCTTAGGATCACAAAGCCAGATCTCAAAGTAGAGTTCTCCTGCGCCAGAACCCCACATTCCTGCCTGCCTGCCTGCCACACTTCCCTGTTGAAATGAGGTTGTAGAACCTACCTCTCAGGGCAGTAGAGGGTGAGCAGAGGTTGCCTGATTGTCAGTGCTGTGTAAACTCTGAAGTGCCAGGTTTAGGAAATGCCCCAGCATTATGTTTTCTCAGTGTGGCCCCAGGGCCTCTCCCTCTGGCAAGGTAAATCCAATTGCTTGTCATAGACTGTAAATTTTAAGCCTGGACTTTTTCTAGATGGTGCTAAACGTCATTCTGCAAGCCCTTCCCATTTGCTTCTCATTTTAAGGCTCCGATTTAAACACTGTTCTGTTGCCCTGAGGATAAGAAGAGAAAGAAAGGCAGCAGGCTCCTTCCTCCGGCATCAGGCTGAAGGGCACACAGCTCAAGAAGACTGAGGCAAAGGGGCCAGTTTCCAGCCATGTGGCCTCCCTGAGGGGCCTGGCCCTGCTGGGGGCTGGTCCCTGCTTTGTCCTCAGAGAGGACACAGAGCCTAAGCCAACTAAATCCCTCTCTTTGAAGGTGGCTCAGGTTTCCCAAGGCCACTGCTTTAAGGACACTCTCCTCTCCTCCCGGCTGGCCAGAGTTGGAGGAGGGCTGGGGCTCTGGTCTGGAAAGGTTCTAGAACATACTCCCCCTCCAGGCCCCCAGATGACCGCGTGCATCCTCGGAAGAGGCAGGATGGCAGGGCTACAGATAATTCCCCATCTCACAGATGAGGAAAGTAAGGCCCAGAATGAGCTGCCCATGGCTCGTACCTAGTAAATGCAGGGCTGAGATTCAAACTGGAGCGTTGTTCAAAACTGGTGCCCTTTCTGTCTTTCTGGAACGACAGTCCTTGCATCCCAGCACAGCTCTGGACACGTAGTACATTTCTAGTAAATATTTGCTCAGTGACTGAATGAGTAGATACATAATGCTGAATAGGGATATAGATGTCCTAATACGTTAGTGTGAATGGGGTAGAGAAATCCAAACCTGCATCAGGGCCAGAACGCGATACCTTATAACAACAACAACAACAACATTAATAATAATAATAATAATAATAAATAGTCATCATCATCATGGCAGCCAAGTGCTAAGCCTTTTCTAAGTACTTTGCACATATTAACTCATTCAGTCCTCCCAAAAACTCTACCTTGTAAGTACAAGTATTCTCTCCACACTTTAGTGTGAGGCATGGAGAGCTTCAATAATGTGCCCAGGGTACACAGCTGGGGAGTGACAGAGCTGGGGTTTGGACCCTGGCTGTCTGGCTGCAGGGTCGATGCTTTTAGCGGCTCCGCGCTGCTTTCTCTCTACCAGGAAAGCCCTCCTCTGTGAGCTGGAAACAGTGATGACCTGCACTCTGCCTGGCTCAGCTTTACGGTGTCTTGGTGACTTTTGAGATAGGAAGGGGCTTCGCGTTGGAAAGAACACACTGGACGAATCTGAGGAGTTGCCTAGTAGAGGCCAGGCTGGGCCCTAGATAATGTGGTCCCCCTGGGTTCCCGCCCTGGAGGGGAGCAAGCACACCCCCATCCCACTGCCTCTCCAGGCTGGCATCACCTTAAAGACTGGTACCGTTCACAACTGAGCTTAACAGCCCTAAAAGAAGACAGAATCAATGGAGTGACAGGCAGAGCTTGTTAATGAAAACAAATTTAGGGCTACGATAAAGAGAACAAAGTGAGGGTCTGGCCCCAGGAAGCAGGACTGCGGCAACCCAGGTGTAACATTAGCCAGCAGAGGGTCCAAGGGTCAGAGCTTCCCCACAGAGAGGACAGCCTCGAGGCCCTCCTGGAAGGCGGAGAGGCAGCTGTGGCCACCGAGGGGGGGCTCTGCTCAGCCCATGTGAGCCCACTGCGGTGCTCGGGCAGCCTGCTGGTTCTGGAGGAGCATGGTGTCTGTCCTCAGAGCTTGGTGCTAACATCTGCCGGTTCCTCTCAAAGGAACTCACGGGCTGACCCATGGCTGACAGCAGAGCTGCTTAGTGGGCCTGTGCCTGCTGGGTGGTTATGCATTTGACTGGGACGCCCCATGGGGATTTGGGGCTGGATGGTACCAACGACGTGAGACTTGTGCTAACAGGCACCTCTGATCCCGTGCACTGAGGTTCACATTGCAGTACATTTCTGTCCAGCTGGAAGCTTGGTTTGGTCAGAATCCTCTTAGCATGGGGATTGGCATTCCTGAAACATATGGAATTCATCCAACAACATTCCTTCCTAACTGTGGGGTAGTAATTCATTTCCTTGTCTGAGAAACCCTCAGGATGCACAGAGAATTTAAGGCAGACCTCTGCACTTAGGGTCAAAGACCTGGGCTGCATCTAAGCACTGCCTCTTGCTGGCTGTGTGACTTTTGAAACAAGCACTTCACCTCTCTGAACATCAGTTTTCTGTCTAATATAGGATCATGACATACCTTCTCAGAGGTATTTGTTCATTTATCCAGCCAGTCATTATTTATTAAGTGCCTACTGTTTTCAAGGTTCAAAGTTGACATTCGGTGCTGAACAAGATAGACATGATCCCCACCTGCTTAGAGCATATAATTAAGCAACTGCTTAAACATAAATGTAATTTTGAAAAATTCCAAAAAAGAGAAGTACAGGGTGGTGGATTAAGTGGCACAAAAATGTGGAAAAATGTATAAGCTCTGAAGTACTGTTTAAACATTAGGTGTTAGTCTTTTCGTCCTCGTAACATTTCCTCTTATTTTTTAAGGTACTTTAATGATCTGAGCCTCAGTTTCCTCATCTGTAATACGGAAATTATAATACCTATATCAGTTAGCCTTTCTATGTAACAGATCTCTGTAAAATATAGTGGCTGAAAATGACCATTTTTTTCAAATTTTTATTGACATATAGTTGATTTACGATGTATAAGTTTCAGGTGTACAGCAAAGTGATTCTATTATACATATATATATATATATAAATATATGTATTCTTTTTTCATATTCTCTTCCATTATAGGTTATTACAAGATTTTGAGTATAGTTGCCTGTGCTATACAGTAGGTCCTTGTTGGTTATCTATTTTATATAGTAGTGTATATATTTTAATTCCAAACTAATTAGGAGTTTGGGATTAAAATGACCCTGTTGGTTCCTGTTTCTCGGGGTCAGAAATTTGGGCTGGGCGGAGCTGGGTGGTCCAGCCACTGTCCTCTGGGCTCACTCCTGTGGCTGCAGTCTGTGGGGCTGGTTGGCTCAGCCTTGGGTCTCTAGCAATAAGCTGGACAACATGGGTCTTGCTACATGATGGATGTTTTCCCAAAGTAGCAAAACAGGCAAGCCCAAACACTCAAGGGTTTTTCATGCCTCTGATTTCTGATTGCTAATATCCCCTTGGTCAGTGCAATCACATGGCCAACCCTGGAGTCAGCAGGGAGACTACACAAGGGTGTAATACAGGGAGGTATCATTACTAGAGCAATCGACCCCCATACCTAACTTCCAGAGTTGAATTTAGGAAGTTGAAGTTGAATTTAGTTGGGAATTGAATCAGAAGAAGGCACAGAGATAATTATCCTGTTGATAATGGAGTCCTTACTTATGCACCATGCATAGAGTTAAGTATTGCCATGGATTGCCTCATTTAAGCCTCAGGAAAGCCCTGTAAGATAGTAGATACTATCCCCATTTTATAGATGAGGAAACTGAAGCTCAGACAGTTTCTTTGTCCAAAGTTGTACAGGAAATACATAGTAGGTTCAAGGTTCAATCCTAGGTTTGCCTGACTCAAAAACCTACTTCTTTTCTCTTCCGGGCTGACCTTGTTTTTTTTTTTTTTTTTTTAATTTATGTATTTTATTTATTTTAATTTATTGAGTTATATTGATGTAAAATATTATATAAATCACAGGTGTACAATATAGTGATTCACAATTTTTAAAGGTTATGCTCCATTTATAGTTACTCTAAAATATTGGCTATATTCCTGTGTTGTACAATATATCCTTGTAGCTTATTTTACACATAATAGTTTGTACCTCTTACTCTCCTATCCTTAACTTGCCCCTCCTCCCTTCCCTCTCTTCACTGGTAACTACTAGTTTGTTCTCTGTATGTGAGTTTGCTTCTTTTTTTATATTTACTAGTTTGTTGTATTTTTTAGATTCCACATATAAAGTGATATACAATATTTGTCTTTCTTTGTCTGAGTTATTTCACTTAGCATAATACCCTACAAGTCCATCCAGGTTGCTGCAAATGGCAAAATTTCATTCTTTTTTATGGCTGAGTAGTATTCCATTGTATGTATACATTACATCTTCTTTATCCATTCCTCTGTTGATGAACATTTAGGTTGCTTTCATGTTCTGGCTATTGTAAATAGTGCTGCAATGAACACTGGGGTGCATGTGTCTTTTTGAATTATGGTTTTCTCTGGGTATATGCCCAGGAGTGGATGATATTGCTTATATGTGGAATATTTTTTTTAAAAAAAGGTACAAATGAACTTATTTACAAAACAGAAGCAGAGTCATGGATGTAGAAGACAAACATATGGTTACCAGGGGAAAAGGTGGGGGGAGGGATAAATTGGGAGATTGGGATTGACATATACACACTACTATATATAAAATAGATAACTAATAAGGACTTACTGTATAGCACAGGGAACTCAGTACTTTGTAATGACCTATATGGGAAAAGAATCTAAAAAAGAGTGGATATATGCATATGTATAACTGATTCATTTTGCTGTACACCTGAAACTAACACAACATTGTAAATCAACTATGCTCCAATAAAAATTTAAAAAAGAGATAACTGTAGTTCATGCGTAGTTGTAAAAAATAGTACAAATATATCCTGGGTACCCTATTCCCAGTTTCCCCCAGCAGCAGCATGTTGCAAAACTATCGTAAGAGAATAGATATCACAACCAGGATATGGACATTGGTACAGTCCATTCATTTTATTCAGAGTTCCCCAATTTTACTTGTACTTATTTGTATGCATGCGTGTGTTTACTTCTACCCTGTTTTATCATCTGCGTCCAGTCAAGATAGGGAATATTTCCATCACCACAAGCATCCCTCTCACTGCCCTTTCATAGCCACACCCACCTACCTCCCACCCCTACCCCATCCCTAACCCCTGGCAACTACTAATCTGTTCTCCATTGCTAAAATGTTGTCATTTCAAAAATGCTATATAAATGGAATCATATTGTATGTAACATTTTGTGATTGGCTTTTTTCACTCATCATAATTCTCTAGAGATTCATTCGTATCATTAACTCATTCCTTTTTCTCACCAAGTAGTATTCCGTGGCATTCCATTTACAATAGCCATTCAGCTGTTGAAAGACATCTGGACTGTTTCCCGTTTTTAGCTATTATGAGTAAGGCTTCTATGAACATCTCTGTACCGGTTCTTGTGTGAACCTAAGTTTTCATTTCTGGGGGTTAAATGCCCGAGAGTGCAATCGCTACGTTGTACAGCAACTGCACGTTGAGTTTCATAAAAAACTGCCGAACTGGTTTCCAGAAGGGCCGTAATATCTTATATTCCTGTCAGAAATGTCTGGGTGATCCAGGGTCTCTGCATCCTTGCCAGCATTCAGAGTTGCCACTATTTTACATTTTAGCTCGTCTGATGGGTGTGTGGTGACACTGTGGTTTTCATTTGCTTTTCCCTGCTGGCCGGTGATGTTGAACATCTTTTCATGTGCTTATTTGCCATCTGTATATCCTCTGCAGTGAAATATCTGTTCATATCTTTTGGCCATTTTCTAATTGGTTTGTTTGGGTTTGGTTTTGGTTTGGTTTTTTACTGTTGGGTTTTGAGAGTTCTTTATGTGCTCTAGATGCTAGGCTTTTGTTGGATATGTGGTTTGCAAATATTTTCTCCCACTTTGTAGCTTGTCTTTTCATCCTTTTAACAGTCTTTCACAGAGCATGAGTTTGGATTTTGGTGAGGTCCAACTTTATCCTTTTTTGTTGGTGTGGGGATTGTGCTTTTGATGTAGCTTGTGGTTTTGACCACTGTGCTCTACTGTTCTCTGAAGCTTTGGGGGAGAGGAATCGTGATCTGGAGGGGAGGGATTGGGCTTGTCTGTGAGGTTTGAAGGCAGAGTTAGGGTCAGTGGGAAGGCTCTTGAAGGAAGCAAACTTCAGCTCACTATCAGAATGAACTAAGGCCAAACTTAGGGGATGAAACATGTTAGGAGTAAGTGGTATCATCGGAGATCACGCAAAGGCTGGCTGGTGTCCTTGGGGACGCAGAGGAACGCACGCATCAGATGGGGCTGGGCCACTACGTCCTTTATGATCCCTCTACCTGTAAGAATCTAGGATAGTGGAATCTGAATTACCGCCACCTGATTGGACGCGTCTAACAAATATATCCCCCAGAGACCATCCAGCTTGCGACATTTAGAAAGGCTTTGGTTGGGGCAGGTTGAGCCAGGCTCTACAGGAGGTGGCCAGCAACACCACAAGGTCCGCAGTTGTCCTGTCTGGGGGCAGAATGCACCAGGCCAGAGCCTTAAAGGGCCCAGTGTCAGGGTTGGGGCCTCTTCCTTGCCCTCTGTCCCCAGCCTGGGGGCCAGCGGCATGGCCACCTGCCCCATCCCCACCCCAGCCTCCTCTTCTTCACTCAGACTGCCAAGGAGAATCCCTTTCTTTACGGCACTTAGGAGACTTAATTACCACAGGCGAAGTCCTTTGAGGCCTTGGATGAAAGGGATGGGAGCCGTGCAAGCTTGATTAGGCTTGTAGAACTCTGGGCACAATTAGCTCCATGAGAGACTGGCCCTCCCTTTATCTGTCTCCAGTTCTGTGTGACATACAGCAGCTAATTATTGAAATAAAAATTGCCTGACCACCCAGCTGCTGGAAAGAGGGCCCTGATACCTATTAAGTCTGCCTTTAATTATTGGAGATGGCCGCAGCTTCAGGCAGTTGGGGTTTTCCCATCGTTATGGGCCTTTTCCTCCGCCTCTTTGCGACTTGAGTACACGGAGATGTAAGCGAAATTCTGCCAAAGCCACTTCTGTCTCCCTTGCTTTCCGGCTGGACATCCCTTTCTGGGACACCTTCGCTAACAAGCTTCGTCTGCTGCAAGCACCGCTCCTGGCACCTCCCCAAGGGGCTTTGCAATCTTTGCACTTTTACAGAACTCCTGGGCCTGAGAGAGAGAGAGAGAGAGAGAGAGAGAGAGAGAGAGAGAGAGAGAGAGAGAGAGTGTGTGTGTGAAGCTGAGGGCTCCTGCCTCTTCACTTGTTGGCTGTGGCCGTCAGCAGGTCACAGCCTCTGAGCCCCAGCTTCTCCTCTCCATGAACGCAGGGCCCTGGACAGCTCTCGGAGGGCACAGCGGTTGCCACCTTCACCATTTCCAGGAGCCTTAAACTAGTGCCTGCTTCCCTGGGGGGCTAGTTTTCCCCTCCAGCTCTCCCTGTTCAGCGCTCCCCGCCTTACAGAGTGGAGGCCTAACATAGGAACCCCAGGTAATTACAGGATAAGCCTTGGACACCACAGGGGATGCGTGATTAATCAGCTCAACTATCTCTCCTTGCCCCTGATTATCTCATCATGTGGTCCCAGAAACCGACAGAAAATCAGAAGTCAGTGTAGGGCCCCTGTGCACTTTTTACAGAGCTAACACTCAAATAATCTGGGTTTCAGGCTTGACCCTTGACTGGGTTTTCTAGGGAGAAGGAAAGAGGGCCCTATCAGGAGGGGCTGCACTGCAGAAGAGACCGTTTCTCCAGGTGTTGTTCATGGAAAAACTGAGTCCCAGCAGACAGCACATCCTGAGGCCCCCTGGGGGGTGTGCCCCGTGGGAATATGGTGTCCGGTGCAGGAGAGAGTGGGGGTGAGGGACATGCAGACTACACCCCACAAGAGAGGCATGTGGGCACTCCCCTCTTCTTGTCCCCTGTTTAACTCCCGCTCAGACTTCCCTCCTCAGCGCAGGTGTCACCTCCTCCAGGACACCCAAACTGGTGTCCCTCTCTGACCCACAAGTGTCTGTGTCAGCTGCTCTTTTGTGTTCACTGTGCTGGAATCACCTGTAGATGTGTCTGTCCCTCTGACTGCTTCTGGTCAAACTACTCGTTCCCAAGTCTTACCCTGGATTTTTTTGGGGGGTTGGGAAGAAAGAAGGATGAATTACTTGCAGCAAGTAAGGAGAACACTGGGGGTCTTTTCCCAAAGCAGTGTCTCCCCAAACTGCAAAGTTGGGGAAGCTTTAAACTAAGGGTGCGTGCGTATTCACGAGGGGGCTCGAGCAGAGGAGAGTTCCGCATAGAATTGGGGCAGAGGTCAACAGAGTCCAAGCTGTAGTTGATGGAGGTCAGGAAGGTTGATATCATTCCGTCCTCCACCTGGGTGAGGGCCTTACTTCCTGATGTCAGGACTTACCGAAGCTCAGGTGCTTTATGTCTCAAGACAGAAGGAACGCAGTGAGAGGCAAAGTGACGGG
This sequence comes from Aethalodelphis obliquidens, assembly GCF_003676395.1. Classification (NCBI taxonomy): domain Eukaryota; kingdom Metazoa; phylum Chordata; class Mammalia; order Artiodactyla; family Delphinidae; genus Aethalodelphis; species Aethalodelphis obliquidens. The sequence goes on along the minus strand of NW_020837994.1, from coordinate 5,889,180 downwards.
TAAGAAGGGGATTTATTTAGAGAGGCACACCGCATTCCACAGACAGAATGCCGTCTGTCTCAAAAGGCGAGAGCGGCGCTGGGAGAGAAACACCCCGCAGAGTGTGAGCCATCTCAGAAGGTGAGAGACCTCACCCTGGATCTTATAAGGCCCCGTTAGGTGGGAAAGAGGGAGTGAGATAGATGAACCTGGGGAAAGGATACTGGGAAGGTGAAATGTTCAGTCTAATGAGAAGACTCAAGGATGCACAGACTAGTGCCTCTTCAGTCTGTAAGGCTCTCGCCAGGGCAAATTGTTAGACTTATTTCCTGAGACCCCAAGGAGCACAGCTGAGGCTTGTGGAAGGAAGCTGAAAGGAGGCAGGTCCAGCTCCATGTCAGGAAGCACAATCTCACAGCTAGAGCTGTCCCTGGGGGGAACGAGGTCCCCAGATTTGGAGGGGGTGTGACCACCTGGTGGGGATGGGACAAGAACCTGCTGACCTTTGATGGTTCTTTCAATCGTAAGACAATAAATGCCACAGGTTCTGATTCTGAGATGCCACCATTTGTAAAGGGGCATCATTTGGCTCATAAATAGCTTTGAGAGGAGAAACAATACATGATGGAGGAATCCGGATACCCCGGAGCCCCCGTAATAGCTCCTGCTGGCCGAGGGCCGAATGTGTCCCCTGTCCTGCATGCGCTCAGCCCTGGGAGGGGTCGGGGCCACCCTGATGGGAGCTCCCCCCTAGCCGGGATTGGAGGAGCGGCGCCCGTACAACAACCAGCGGCCCTTTGATGCCTGACCTGAAGGGCGACATGGCTTCTGTGGGCAGCAGTACCATCTGTCACCTGCCTGCCAGCCACTGATTAGGGATGTCCCCACAGCCAGGCTGGGCACAGGGCCACACTCCACTGTGCTCTCAAGAAGGCCCTTCCCCTGGCCCACAGTGCTGGCTTTCTGGGTGGGGACACTTGGAGATGAAGCTGTAAAAGCCCAGGTCAGGTGCTAACTGAAGAATTCTGAAGGTTCATCAGAAGAATTAATACTGCTTAAAACACTAGGTGAGAGAGCAAACAGAACAGTTAAGCAAACTAGAATAAGGGGTGACCTGCATGAGAAGCAGTACAGGCTCTGATTAAAAGCTTGAGCCTGAGGGTCGCACAGACCCAGGTTTCAATCCTCACTCTGCCCCTTCCTTGCTGTGGTCCTCTGGGCAAGGCATTTAACCACTCAAAATCCCGGTTTCTTTCATCTATCAAATGAGAATGGTTCAAGGGCCTGGTGAGGGTTAAACGAGGTAATGCATGTAAACACCTTGCCTTTAGCCACCCTATTATAATCACTCTCTTACCATTTGAAAAGGCAAAGGATTCCCTAATGTGACAGATCAGGGAAATATGCTCTACCACAGGGAGAAGAGAGCAATCATATTCCAGTCTTGGCATTTTGTGTGAACCTGAGCATCCCTTTGTTTCTCCGAGGCTCAGTTTCCAAATCTGTGGGATACGGTGCCTACCTCTTTGGTTTGTTCATAGCCCAGCACAGTACCTGGCAGAGACTAGGTGCCTCTCTCCCTGGCATTCCCCTTCACATCACACCGGAGTTGTGAACAAAGGACTTGCAAGAGCAAACTCTGAAGGAAAGTAAAAATTTATGATGACTCTCTGCACACACACACACACAGATACTGCCTAGGACTTATATTTTGCAGAACACATTTTAGCTCAAATATTTATGAGCCCTTTTTGACACACTAAGAACTGAAAATATCACCATGTGCTTATGTTAAGGAAAACTTATAAAACTTTAGTCCAGTAGGAATTCAGTCAATTTCCTGGCTTGTCTCTGGTCATTTCCGAGGTTGCGAGGAAGTCCAGGGTTGTAACAGCCCCCGTTTCCCTGAGGCTTTGGCAGGGGCAAAGGGTCCTCGGCAGGTCTGTAGGTCTGATGACGTCTCCCTGTGAATGCTCTAGGCCCCTGCCTCTCATAAGTATTGCTGGAGCCCATGTAAAGGGCCCAAGTTGGCTTTTTGAGTTTCTCCCAAACACCAAAAGCTTTGTTTCCCCATCTCCTCTTCTCTCCCCGAGTCCCACATCCTCCTTGTCTTTCTTCCAGGCCAGCTCCCGGCACCAGAAAACCAGCTAGAGGACACGCTCCCCTGGGATCACCAGAGCCAGGCTTTCTGCCACCTGCACTTTTACATTGTACTGTCCACTTGTGTTATCATCATTCATGGAAGTGCCTTTTTATATTTTCTACCAGGCTCTTCACCTCTCAAGCTTCACCTTAGACCTCTTTCCCTCACTGAAGTTTGGATTCTGTCTGTTCCCAAACTCCCTCACCCCTCCCACTTTCATGCAGGTTGTGACCTAGAATGGTCTTTTTCAAACTGTAGGTTGGCAATCCATCCATAATTCTCTTTTAGTCAAATAGAATAAGAGAGAAAATACCAGATTCCACCCTTGAGGAAAGGTTAGGCATGTTTTTTGAAATTTTTGTTTTAGTTAGAACTTTGTAGATTTATGTGTGTGAAATAAATGTTTACTGTAGGTGAGAGAACATGGGGAAGTCACAGATCTAGACTCCTTTTCTCTCCTTACCTCAAAACCATCTGGCCTGTCTCACTTTTCCTTGACTTTCTTTGGTCATGGTTTAGATGTCACTTTCTTTGAGCAGTGGTCCCTTAATCATCTCTCCACCTTTGGCCCACCTGACCTAGGTTAGGGGCCACTCTGGTGTCCTTCCCCTGCCTCTCTCCCTGTCTGACTTGCCCACTGTCTAGAAGCTCCAAGGAGTAAGAAGCTCATTTGTCTTGTCCACCGAGGCCTCACACAAGGCTTGGAAAGCAGGGTAGGAAGTCAGTGTTGGGGGGAGGCGGGGAAGGGGGAACAGGGGGAGAGGAGGGGAGGGCAGAAGGGAACCTCATGTCTTGCCTTCATGCAGCTCCCACCACAGTTAGGAGAGAACAGTCCTTAGCAATTATTTACCGAATGAATTAACCTCTGGTACTAGGTGTGTGTAATACCTTTCTTCAGGTTTAAACATTTTCTTCTGATTCAAATCTAGACCCTGATATTTGGAAGCCATGTGATTTAGAGCAAATCACTTAATCTCTTTGAGCTTGTTATCTCATTTATAAAATAAAAGTAAGAGAAAATATAAAATAAGAGGATAATATCTAACCTGCCTAGTTGTCGTAGAGACTAGAAACAACATGTACAAAGTTCCCAGCATGAGTAGGTATTAAATTAACAGTCATTTTGGGACTTCCCTTGTGGCGCAGTGGTTAAGAATCCGCCTGCCAATGCAGAGGACACGGGTTAGATCCCTGGTCCGGGAAGATCCCACATGCCACGGAGCAACTAAGCCCGTGCACCACAACTACTGAGCCTGCGCTCTAGAGCCTGTGAGCCGCAACTACCGAAGCCCACGTGCCTAGAGCCCGTGCTCTGCAACAAGAGAAGCCACTGCAATGAGAAGCCTGCGCAGTGCAATGAAGACCCAATGCAGCCATTAAAAAAAAAAAAAAAAAAGTCATTGTATTGTCACTGCCTCTCTTCCTATCACTACCACGTGTCTCCAGGCTTCCCCACGTTAACAGACCTGTTCAAACCTTCCAGATCCATCTGAACCAGCTCCATGTAAAAGAAAAGTGGATTAAAAAAAAAAAAAGAAAAGTGGATTTTAGAATCACTGGCTCACTGGCTGTGTGAACTTATCAACCAACTGGCTCACTGAGTCAGCTCGCTAAAATGAGAAGTAATTAGGGCACTTCCTTGGCGGTCCAGTGGTTAAGACTCCATACTTCCAATGCAAGGGGCGAGGGTTCAATCCCTGGTCAGGGAACTAAGCCCACATGCTGTGAGGCGTGGCCAAAACAAACCCAAGTAACTAGAGTTCCCGTGGGTCTGTGTGGGAAGCACCGGCCACAGCACCCAGTGCAGACATGATTCTTCCCTTCTCTTGGCCAGAGCCCACTCTCCTTCCCCGTAGATAGACCAGAAATGACCCCCGAAAGTTATAAACTACGGTTCATGCTTTATCAAAGCACTCATCATTGATGGCCCCTATGGCTGACACCCCAGAGAGACGGTAGCTGCCCCCACAAGGCTTGTGTCCTGCTCATCTCTGGGCCCCAGTCCCAGCGCGAGACTGGTCTGTAATGGGTTGTGGAAATGAACTCCTCTGCTAAGGCATATTTGTGTGCTTGGGACTTACCTGGCGAAGAGTTTCAGCAGGCAGTAGGGGCGTGCGTCCGTGAGAGTCGAGTTGGGGTAGCGGGTTGTTCTGTGGGCAGTGAGAGGAAGCAGAGGAGGATCAGGAACCAGCAGGTGGGGAACCCGGAGGTCAGCAGGGTAAGCAGGGACTGACTTGTGTAGGCATGGACGTGTGTGGGTGCTTCTGGCGCCCTTCCCGGCACTGCTCCCCCCATCCAGGGTCTCAGCATCGCTATGCTGCAGACTCTTGCTCTGAGAGGAGCTTTTCTCCACTGTCACTTCTTTCATCCCGACCTCTTCTTTTTCTCTCAATTAAATGCCAATTTGAGGGACTTCCCTGGCGGTCCAGTGGTTAAGACTTCGCCTTCCAATGCAGGAGGTGCAGGTTCGATCCCTGGTCCGGGAGCTAAGATCCCACATGCCTCGTGGCCAAAAAACCAAAACATAAAATGGAAGCAATACTGTAACAAATTCAATAAAGACTTTAAAAATGGTCCACATCAAAAAAAACTTTAAAAAAATGCCAATTTGAGTGTGAACCATGACTGATCTCCCATCTGTTGAAAAAAAGTAAATATTTACTGAATTACTATATTAAGACTGAAAAGGAAATGAGAGCAAGGCAGATGTTCTCCTTGCCTCTGATTTGTAATAGGGAAGCCATGAGTTTGGGGACTGTGTTCTTAATTTGCAATTACTGAGCCTCTGCCTTGAAGCCATTGTCTTCAGTCAACAGGTACACACTGGTAAGACACATAGTCATCCACCAACTTAACAGCCTAAAATGTGTCTCAGCCTTATTAACGTATGTTTGAGGGAACGTTCCTTCTCCAGTTATAACTGACATCTAGCTGGAGCCTTCCAAAGTATGCCTTTTAAAAATAAAAGGCGGGTTTTTTCTGATGATAATAATGGCGAACATGTATTGAGCACCCATTGTGTATCAGGGATCATATGTCCCAGGGACATGTATTAACTCATTTCATCCTCAGAACCACCTAAGAGGTGGTCCTTCCCTCTTGAGAGGGAAGAGAGCATCCTCAGGCCACAGGGATACCGATACCTTCAATGTCCACGATCAAAGGCAGAACTCGGAAATCGCTAGCCCTCAGAACAAAACTGACCCATCAGTGTGTTTAACTTGGCTGACATGTAATAATGGATTACATTTAAAAATCCTACATTTTACATCCAAGTCCAAATTTCCAGCTTGTCATAAAAATTCACAAGACCCCCTACACTCCTATGTCACAGCATTGGTAGGCACTGAACACCCACTGCCCCGTTGAACAGGCCCGCCCTCTTTGTTGGTCAGAGGCCCCACCCTGGGCACTGAGACTCCTTGATGACAGCTCTTGCTCTGTTGTTTCTCTAATAGGACAGTGACGCAGTAGAAGGTTTTGTATACCCATGTTGCTCTGGAAAGTGGAACAATGAAAGAACTGAGAAGGTTGTATGTTTCAAGAAGGAGCGCTCATCATCCTTTGTGTAGGATATCCTGCTTTCCTCCTGTGCTGACCTCCTGGCTCTTGTAGGGGGCTACGTTTGCTACCCCAGAGCCAGAGGAAGACATCTGGAAAGAGAAAGGCGGTGTTATAAGAGCTTTAAAAAATGTGTCGGCCTAGGGCAAAAGGGTCAAGATGGGGAAAAGAGGAGAGAGGGAGATTAGGAGCCTCCTACCAGCCACACAGCCTGGCAAACCCGACATATGCGGCAGGTGCTGCGGCTTCCCCAGGTGCCGATGGTGCCTCCAATGAGATGGATGAGTCTGGAGGTGACGGAGTTCTCCGATCAGCATGGTAGTCCAGGCCCAGCCTAGCTGGAAGGACACTTCTGTGTGGTGGGAGGGAGGGGACTCAGGGAGCATAATAAAATAGGAAAAACTCGGACTTTAGAACCAAACAGACCTGGTTTCAGATCCTGACTTTGATACTTACCACCTGAGTCACCTTGAGGGAGGTTTGGAACCTCAGTTTTCTCATCTGTCAGATGGAGACTGGTTGGCTGTTTAACTAAATATGCATTGGAGGCAGCAGGCTTCACTTTAGGTGCAATAGATCAGGAGTGAGCAGAACAGGTAAGGCCCCTGCTCTCATGGTGCTTGCATATGAGTGCAAGAAAACAGACAATAAGCAGGTGATTATTTAATTATCTGGTGGTGATAACTGTGGATTGGTTGTTTATACCATGGCTCATTTCCAGAAAAGGTTGGAGACAGTAATAATATCTCAGGACGTGTGACAACTGAATGAGATAATTATATGCAAAGCGCTTACCCCAGTGCCTGAATATAGTCGTTCATTTCACAAATTCTTAAAGAGCCCCTGTTCTGCGTGAGGCCCTGTCCCAGCCGGAGGACTGATGGGAACACACACGGGGTTCACATCTATAGCGGGATTGGGAAAACTAGTGCCCTCTGGCCTTTGTTGTCAGCTTCCTTGATAGACATCACTGAAGGAGAGGCTGAGGGCATCTCCACAGGGGAGACAGGTCGGTCGTGTAGCAGGAAGAGAAAGGATTCATCATAACAAGCCTTGGGTGCAAGTCCCCCTGTGCTACTTATGGCTGCGTGGCCGTGGAGCGACGCCCTCCCCTCCAGAGCCTGAGGCCCCTTGTCCACAGCACTGCCGGGTGAATCGAGGTCCGGGGTGGACCCGGGGATTGCCTTTGCCCCCTGAGGCCGGAACTGACGCCCTTTCTTTGGTTTCTCGGGCTCCAGACCACTCGGCCCTGAGTGCGGCGAGGACCCTGTTCGTGGATGTGGAGGAGCGCTGGCCGGAGGCCATGGACGTTAAGGAGAGGAAGCCGTACCGCTCGCTGACCCGGCGCCGCGACGCCGAGCGCCGCTACACCAGCTCGTCCGCAGACAGCGAGGAGGGCAAGGCTCCGCAGAAATCCTACAGCTCCAGCGAGACCCTTAAGGCCTACGACCAGGACGCCCGCCTCGCCTACGGCAGCCGCGTCAAGGACATGGTGCCGCAGGAGGCCGAGGAGTTCTGCCGCGCAGGTGAGGGCGGCCGGGGCGGGGCTTGAGGCGCGCCTGCGCACTGGTGTACTTCCTCCCCCCTCCCCCCCGGGCGTGGGCGCGCTTGAGCAGCGACTGGAGCCCAGCGGGGTGGAGGGCGCCCGTCCGCACCAACACTCCGCGAGTTTGGCACCTAGACCTGGTCAGAGCCTGCCCTGTAGTTCATTCTTAGTTCATTCGTTTTCATGCTCACCCCCGTCGTGGGCGTAATGAGGTGGTTAGGAGCTGAGTTCTGACCACCACCGGCTCGCCTCTAAGCCTCCCCTGGTAGACGGCCATGAGTACTCGCTACTGCACTGAATTGTCCTGAGGACTAATGAGATGACGCGTTGCGAGGTAAGTGCGATGACGCCATGCCTCTCCCACTAGGCCTGGATCCACAGGAAAGCTGACCTGTTAACAAGGCTGCCTCTCCTGCTTTAAAGACGAGGGGTCTGGGCTTCCCTGGTGGCGCAGTGGTTGAGAGTCCGCCTGCCGATGCAGGGGACACGGGTCCGTGCCCCGGTCCGGGAAGATCCCACGTGCCGCGGAGCGGCTGGGCCCGTGAGCCATGGCCGCTGAGCCTGCCGGACGGGAGAGGCCACAACAGTGAGAGGCCCGCGTACCGCAAAAAAAAAAAAAAAAAAAAAAAAAAAAAGACGAGGGGTCTTCAGCTCTTTCCCATTTGTGGTTAACAGCTCGAACTGTGACATCAGAACGACCTGATTTGAATTCTGGCTCTGCCATTTTTACTGCCCTCAGTGTCTTCACCTGGGCGGTGGGATCACAGCCATGCCTCCTAATTGCAAGGTGGTGGGGAGGATTGATGAGGACTGAAAATAGAGCATTTGACCCTTGCACAGAGCAAGTGCTTCAGAAATGCTGCCGGCTACTGATTGTTCTCTCTGGGTCTCAGTGAGGGGAGGGGACAAATGGTGAGCCCTGCCAGGCCCAGGTTGGCCTGGATGCCATCCTAGCACGGGAGGCTCCAAAGGGAACCCCTCTTCATAAATAACAAATGAGAAGCATTCTCAGCTCATAGGCAGCAGGCATGGGCACTGCAGCTTACAAAGTTCTCTCTCTCCCGTTACCTCCCTGGAGCCTCACAAATCCTGTGAGGGTAGCAGAGCTCTCTCCTCCCACCTTCCCTCCCCCGTCATCCACCCTCCAGAGTGTGTCTGTCTGATTAGTTAACTACCTTTCGCTGAGCACTTACTCTGTGGCAGGCTGGACACGGAGCTGACTAGGACCCTGGGAGGCACAGGGGTTCCTGGTTAAGAGCGATGCACATGACTGGGAGAGGAGGCCATCTCTGGGGGTTCCCCTCCTGCCTCACTGGCAGTTCCTTCTTCCTTCCTTTGCAGGCTTGTCCTCTTCAGTCCTGACCCTGGTTGCGGGATCCTTCAAAGCACGGGCATCTGCCTCTTCTCTCTTCTTACTCCGCTCTTCCCGGTTACTCTCATCTGCAAAACTCTGAGCTCCCACCCTGATACCCCGCCCTCTGCCTCTGTGCTCCCAGCACACTCTCCGTGGATCCCCCCACTTGGGGCTTTAGCCCTTCATCATGGCCTGGGCTGTGTGTCCCCCGCTTGACTGTGAGCTCTGTGAGGTCAGGCACCACGCCCTGCTCGTTGCTGTACATCAGTACCCGACGGCAGCTTGGATTGGGTTAGATGTGGTGCTGCCTGGTTGTAAGTCCATTTCCTAGATCGGTGGTTTAACTGCAATATGATCCTTAGCGCCCTCATCTACTGGTCTTCCTCATCCCCCAGAACACTCATGGGAATGTTAGAAATATGGAAGAAGCTGTCCCTGAGTAAACACTGAGTAATGTGGAGGCTGTGTTTCCCATGGAAGTCAGTATCCCCTTTGTCCCTCAAACACTGATCCCTGAGTGAACTCCCCGCACCCAGGTCTTCCCGGCCTCTGTCGTGGGCACAGCCAGGCTTTCCCGGGGCCTCGAGAGACCTGTCAGCGGCCCAGCCTCGGCTGTGCGCTTGGCTCCCTGGGCTACCCCAGAGGCTGCTGGTTCCTGTCACAGCCCACCTGGCGTGAGGAAACAGAAGGCAGAGCCGACCTCCTTGTGCAAGGCCCACTTTTCTCAGCCGGTCACCATCTTCTTCACTTTCCTGCTCCAGGCTTTCCTGAGCCGGCTGGAAAGGAACATCTGGTCCCAGGGAACGATTGGCATTTCATGGACCAGGCTTCTGCCCTGCTCAGGAGCCCCCCTTGCTGGCAGGCCCTCCCTGGGCTGGAAGAGGAGAGCTGAAGCTCTCTGTCCAATTTAGCAGACACGTACTGAGCCCGCACTGGGTACCGGGTTGCCTTCTAGGCCCAGGGAATAGGAATGAACGGGACACAGTCCCTGCCCCTGTGGAGGCATCTCGAGCAGAGGACCCAGGCTCTTACGCAGTTCTGCTCTGCGGCATGACCAGGGCCGAGGACTCTCAGAGGCAGCTCGGAGGAAGAAGCAGGGACTCCCACACAGGGTGTAGGATGAGGGGAGGCTTCTCAGATGAGGGGCCATTTGTATTAGGCCCTCCATAAAGGGGTGGAGGGTTCGGGCTGGTGGAGAGGGTGCAGAGGAAAGGCCCGGGCATTGAACATCACAGTGAGCTCAAAGGACAAGAGTGAGTCCTGGGGTAGGGGCCGGGCTTCTGGTGGGGAGATGCCCCCCCTCACGCCCTGATCCCGCTCCCCTGCCTTCCCTCCTAGGCACCAACTTCACCCTGCGTGAGCTGGGCCTGGGGGAGGTGACGCCCCCGCACGGGACCCTGTACCGGACAGACATCGGCCTCCCCCACTGTGGCTACTCCATGGGGGCCAGCTCCGAGGCCGACCTGGAGACCGACCCTGTGCTGTCCCCCGAGCACCCCGTGCAGCTGTGGGGCCGCAGCACACGGTCGGGGCGCAGCTCCTGCCTGTCCAGCCGGGCCAACTCCAACCTCACGCTCACCGACACGGAGCACGAGAACGCGGAGACCGGTGAGTGGCCCGCTTGGCCTGTGCCGGGCGCCTGGGTTATGGGGCCGGGGGTTTTAATCACAGTATTGATCTTCTGCTCCATCCCTTGGGGCTCCGGTGAAGTCGGTGGAAAATTGCTTTGCTGTCCGTCGTCAAAAGGCAGAGCCTCTCGCAGGGTCGCGTGAAACCCCCGCCCGTGGGTGACAGGCCAGAGACGGGTTGCCGCACTTTCATTCCAGATGAGAGGGGTGCCGAAGGGGCAGGGTTACTGCTTACAAGGTGCCTGTGCGGGCGGGAGCAGACGGGCCAGAGGCTTCCACTCGGAAGCCCATCCCCTGCAGCTCATCCTCTCTGGCGGTCGCTGTGCCTGGTTCTGGCGGAACTCTGCTCACGCGGCCTCCAGCCTCCAGGTACCGAACCACCCTGGGCGCCCACCACACGTGCTGCTCCACCCCAGGGTCTTACGCTGATCAGAGGATAGCTTTCACACGAAAACTGTCACGCTGGAGTAACTTAAAACTCGTGTTTTTACCCCAGCTTTCCCATGATCTCATCTGCAGATTGGAGGAAGTGCCGTCTCTGGACTCTATTCCACTCTCATCTCTGTAGCTCTCTTCCAAGGCCGGAGAGATGCTGTGGGAGAAAAAGAGGACAAGTTATTCACACATCTCCTTTTCTGTGGGGAAGGAAAGGGAGCCGGGTTTCAGGATGTTCCTTTTCCCTCTCGGACCTTGCTGGCAGATCTCTGAGGGGCCCTGAGATAGATGCAGCCCTGCAGTGGGCCACCCGCTGAGGGAATTTCCCTTTCTGTGGCACCTTGTGCCCACAGACTCTGGGCAGCTTGTGGATGAGGCCCACGTGAAGGAAGGAGGGTCCTGCTGGAGTCCGGCAGCAAAGACTTAGGGAGGGTGGCAGAGACCAGGACAGCCCCTCTGCCCCGGGGAGGGCTTTGTTTCCCAGAGGTCCAGTGAGGGGGTCTGCTGGCCCTGCACACCACAGGTGGGAAGGGGGACGTGGGGATGGCAATCTGAACGAGAACTGGAAGAAAGTGCCCCCTACTGGTTTCCAGCTCTAAATGCAGGATCCTTTCATTCCTCCCCAGGATGTGGGGGGGATTGGAGAAGTGGTTTGAGGGTGGCGGGAGGAGTGTGTGGAGACACCAGGTCAGAGGTGAAGGCTTAGGTAGGTTAGTCTCTGGAAAGGATGCTCCAGTGGGTTATGGCACAACACAATCCCAGATTTGGGATCAGGCAGGAGACTAGGTAAGGTCGGGGTCAGGTGGAGAAATCCATCTCCTAAAAAAGTCAGGTGCAGCAGAATTGCAACTATTTGTTCCACCACTGCTGCTAGAGAACTTGGAGTTTTTCCTAGGGACGCACCTGTTTGAGGGGTAGAGGAACAGCAGGTCCCAAATACCAGCTGGGCAGTGTCACCCTCCCCTGATACTCCACCAGCCCTGGGAGGGGGTCAATGACCTCAGCATCTGAAGGCGTTCCCCTCTGTGCAGTGGGGAGCCATCCACACTCCCTCATCCACCTTCCCACCTCCTAGGCCCAAGCCCAGCCAGCAGCCCCCTTCTCTCCTCTGCACTACATGCTGAATTTGATGTGCGAGGCCTGTGCAGAGAAAATGGTGTCTAACTGGGAGGCAGGAAGCCTCAGTGCCATCACTGACCTAGGGTGTAGCATTGGATAAGTTAGATCCTTTCTCTAGACCTCAGTTTCCTCATCTGTAAAATAAGTAGTTTTGATGAAATCAGCATTTCTTGTATTCTGAGAATGTTAATAGTTCTTAGATTGAAGAGGGGTGGAGGGTAGTGCTCTGTGGTCAAATAATGTAGGAAACACTGAGTTAAAGGAACTTAAACCAGTTTCCTTACTGCAGGACTTCTCAGAGCCTTTAATACGTTAATATGCATGCTAATGGAGATATTAGCAAGGAGGGTTATATGCAGCATCCCCCAAATTGATCTGAGAGTAAAAAACCCTTTATTCTCAGAGCATGCGACAGGACCAGTGTTCCAGTGAACACTTCTGGAGAATAAGTGAACTGAATCACCTGTAGGCCCTTCTAGATCTAGGATTCCGTGATTCGAAGTCCTTACATTAAGGTGAAGGTGCACAAGAGGAACATGATAGTAATAACAACAATACTAGTTAATACCTGCTACTGATTATTAGACCCCCATGCCCAGTGCTAAGTGCTTAGCTGTATGACCTCATTACTCCCTCTACAACACCTTGAGATAGGTTTTATTACCCTCACTGTACCGGATAAGGAATCTGTAGCCCAGAGAGGTTAAGAAACCTGTGTAGGTCACATAGCTAGCAAGACGAGATCTGAACTCAGACCTGTATGATTCTAAAACCTTTACCCTTGTGGCCCTAATCATAGTGGATTTCCTCTGCAGCAAAGTACTTGGGTTGTTTGTTCGTTTGAAGGCTTCTTGCCATGGTGACAAATGATCATTTTTCCATAAAATCATGACAGAGTGAGGCACACACCACCCACTTTATCGTATATTCCCTGAGAGCTGAATTACAGCTGAATTAAGCCTCTGTTGTGTGATAACGACATAGTGGGCGAGCCTGAACAGCTTCAGGCTCTGATAACAGGGGCAGGGAGATGGTTGCCTGCTTCCCTGGCCATACCACCCTCTCCTTCCAATCATGCATTTCGGCATTGGGCCAGAGCACTCTAAGTCTCACTGTGCTCGCGGAAGATGGGCAGGCAAAGGAGGTGGGCAGGTGGACCTAACAAAGAGCTCCTCCCTGGCCGCCTCGTCCCTTCCAGGCCTGGACTTCCAAACTCAGACATCCTGCACCTGTCCACTTGCTTCAGGCTGCAAAATTATATTAGTGGCTTTGCTATACTGGAGTCTAAATAATGACAGTAACTCATCCTGGCAGTGAAGGAGCCATAGGGATGGCTCCCAGCTTTGTGGTCAACCAGAACTTACAGCTGAGGACTGGGGCCCAGAGGTGAAGGGCGTGCGGCGGCCGTGTACCTAGCTGAGCTGGAGCCAGGCTCTATGCAGAAGTCTCCGTTCTTTCCCGGCTTCCCCCTCTTCTTCCTGCCCCTTCCGCTCTCACATCTTTCTCCACTGCCCTCGCCTCTTGGTCTCGCATTCATCCCCCTGAGCCCAGTTCTCTCTTTTATCTGTGCTGAGAACTCTGATCTTACCATCAGAACAGGGCTTAACTCCACTGGACATATCAGCCAACACATCACATTATGGCCAGTTTCAGGAGCAGGGGGAGGCCATGCTGAGGACCTATCGTGTCAAGCTGCTGCACAAGGGCCATTGCCTTCAAGCCTCATGACAGCACCGTGGCACCCCCATTTCCCAGATGGGAAAACTGAGGCTCCCAAAAGGTCAACTGACTTGCCAGAGATTGTACAGCCAGTCATTCAGCAAGTCGGCAAAGCTTGGATTTGAACTCAGGTCTCTCTGATGCTATAGTTTGAGCCCTCTGCCCACCTCTTTTGGAATCAGCAGCTGAGGACACCAAAGCATGACCCCCGGCAACTTCCAGCCACAGGAACATCGACTCTGCCTCCACATCCGGCCTTGCATTAGTCAATAGTAATTGTCAACAGTATTGATAGCGGTGGAGCCTTTTGCTGAGGTCATGGTGACGCTGCATGTAGCTGCCATCAATAATAACTTTTTATGGGTCCATTAAAGCCAATTTCTGCCCCCGAAGGTTAATGTCAGCAGCTTTTATGTTGCTGCCTAGTATCCAAAATAAATACAGAATTGACGGCGTAATGTAAACACAAATCTTCCCCCTCAGGGGCGTCAGGCGGAGCCGACCCCCAGGCCTCTCCTGCTGAGCAGAGCCACAGCAAGCAGGAGCTGGCATCATGCCGGGCACACGCTTGGCATCCTCTAAGTGTTTTTTAGAAAGCACAGGTTGCAGTGTGAGCTCCATTTCCAACCACGGGGTCAGGTGGACACAGTGTCTGTTTTGTAGATTCCTTCTGTGATTTGTTCTGTAGCTATGCTGAGCTCCTTCAGGGCACCAGGCATCGTTCTCGAATCAAGAATCTAGATGAATAGCAGGGGAGGTGGAGCTATGACAGCCTTGCAGCCCTATCTGTGGTGGAGGTTTAGCAGGCAGTGTGGCAGGGTGGAAAGAGCTGGTTCCAGATCTAATGAGGAGACTTGGTCTCAAATCCTGGACCGTGTCCCAGTTCTGAAACCTTGAGCAAGTCACCTCACCTGTCTATGCCACAGTTTCCTCATTTCTAAAACAGTGTGCCCGCGATTACCCAGGGCTGGGAGAAGGGAAATGGGGAGTTCGTGTTTAATGGGTACCAAGTATCAGTTTGGGATGATGGAAAAGTTCTGGAGATGGATAGCGGCGATGATTGCACCACAATGTGAACGTACTTAATACCGTTGAATCGTGCGCTTAGAAACGGTTAAAAGGCTTTTAGCTATTAAGATTGTTTAAAGAGCTGTGGGATGACAGTAGAAGGAGCCATTCGTTTTGCCCTGAGGGTACAAAGGCTCATCCCTTCGTTCCACTCACACTGTGCACCAGAGTTTGAAGTCCAGCCGAGTAGGATTGCCCTGAGCATGAGGGATCTGAGAGAGGCATTCCCAGTAGAGGCAGGTTGCCGGAGCCAAGGTTTGGAGGCATAAAGAGGTGTGGTGGGTCTGGGGAATAGTGAGCATTTGCTCCCGAGCTCTAATCCCAGAGGCAAATTGAGAAATTCACTTAGAAAAGAAACAAGGAAACAATCACAGTTACACCCAAATTATCAAGCAGCCTGGGTGTCAAAAGGGAGATTACTGGGTAACCTAATTAGGCAGCCAGACTGTTTACTGAGAGTCTGTAGATTAGGTGAGCATCCTGAAGCCCAGTGAGAAAGAAGCTCATTACCAATTTAACTCCATTTATCCTCTACCCTCCCTGGCCCCATGCTCACCAGATTTAGTTTTTAAAATCTGTAAGAAAAGCTCTCATTAATCCCCTAAGCGGCCAGAGTACTGTAGCTACTCAGCCACTGGACACGAGGCTCCCTTCTCTAGGACAGGAAGCTGGGTTCGTTCCGCTGGGGTGGGGATTCTACCCCTATATTTGACTACCCTTCTGCCCCACAAGCAGGCTCACACTCCCTCCCATACTGCAGAAGTACCTGATGTTTTCAGGGAGTTAGAGTCTCTTACTGGACAGAGTTATCCACATAATGAGGACTGTAAGCCCCCAAGTTCCAGAAAGGATTGAGGAGGGCCTAGTACAGTCAGAGCATCTGAGAATCTGGGAGCTAGAAGGAACCTTAGAGACAACAAACGCATGGATTCTTAACCTTTCCCCATTTTCCTAGACTAGTTTCTTAATCAAGAAAACTATGACTTAGAGAGCTTAGGTGACTTGCTAACAGTGGCACAGCTAGTAAATGGCAGAGCCAGGGTTTGAATCCAGATCTGCCTCACTCCACTGCCTGTTATCTTTCTTGACCACTGCACTCTGCAGTTTGTTCTGTTTTATAGAAACATGTTTTCATTAGCTCAATGCTAATAAAATATACACAACCTGAGAGCTGATTCTTGCTGTATCCGGAAGGTAAACTTCTTTGTCACTGTTAGAAACTGCCGGAAGAGAAATTGAATCCGTAACCTGTTAGAGCTACTCAGGACCCTAGAGATTATACCAGGTCACTCTCTAATTGTGACATGCTGGAGAAAAGACATTTAAAGTAGACATTGTAGAGGTTTAAGGGAAGAAGTCCAACCAGTAGGTTTCTGAGAAGGTTTTATGGAAGAAGTCCTGGTCCCTGGGCTTTGAGGGACGGGAGGGATTCTACCAGGTAAGGAGGGGGAAGAAAGGGCATTCTCTGTGGACGAAGGCATGGAGGAGGACAAATGTCAGGTGTGTCCCGTGAGGCTGGAACATCGGGTGTGACTGGGGATATGGGGGCAGAGAGCGCTGGGAGGGAAAGTTGGAGAGTTAGGCAGATCCTCTGTCATTTAGCAGCTGTTTGTTGAGCACCTACTGTTATAGGTATTGGGGTTCCAGCCTGATCCAGACAGACAAAACTGCCCACTCATCAGTGGGGAGACTGATCAACAAGCTTAAAAACTACACTATATAGGATGTTTCAAGATGTTAAGTGTTACAGGATAGGGGATAGGGAATGCCAGGGTGGGACCGGGGATGCAGCCAGAGGAGGCTTCACTGAGAAGATGACATGTGAGGTAGGCGAGGGAGCTGGTGGCGAGGAAGTCCGGAGGCAAAGCCATCCCGGCAGAGGGAAGGGCGGGTTCAAGGGCCTTGGGGCAGGAGGGTGTCTGCATTGTTCCAAAACATCAGGGAGGCCAGTATGGCTGCAGTGGGGAGATCAGAGAGGGCACGTGGGGTAGGGCCCACGTGCAGGCCGTGGCAGGGAGAATCACAGGAGGCTCTGGGCTGGGGGCTGGGGACTGACGGGGTCTGACTGATACTTGGACAGGGTCATTCTGGAAGCAGCAGTGTTGAACTCCAGCGGGCTGTGTCTGAGTAGGAGGCTACTGCAGTAATTCAGGAAAGGGGGTGGGCGCTCAGGCCAGGACCAGTGCGTGGAGATGGTGAGGATGGGGTCTGTACCTGGGGAGGGGAACCAGCTGCCCTTCCCTGCTCCACCCCAGGGCCTCGTGAGCAGTGAGGAAGACTACAGTATTCTTAGGTTCTGTGACCAAAATGGGGTCCCAGGTACTCTAAGGGGAGGGGGCTCACACCTGATCCTTCTCCTGGCCTCACAGCTCCTTCAGCCCAGCTGCAGAGTCCTTTAGCGTTGGCCTGTCCCATGCCACTCCCCGCTGTCTCTCTCAAAGCTCATGGCCTTGGTCATGAACCACACCCCTTGTCCCTTCCTCACACCATACTCCCTCCATCCAGCTGCTGATCATCTGGATCTCTGACCTTGTTGCCCGACTCCCGCTCCCAGCCTTGTCATGCTGCCCCCAGGAGACTCTTGGTCCCATCTCTTTTGTTATCATCTTGGCTTCTCTGTGTCCGTAATTCCAGCCTTTCCTTCTGCTCAGCTGCCTCAGACTGCCTTGGTGAAGTCTGACCTGGGGCCTCCTCTCCATAGCACCACCTCTGCTGGAATTGCTGTGATCTGGGAGCTGGTATCTGACAGCCACTAATATTGTTGTTCTTGTGAGTTCCTTGTAAGAAGACTTTAAATACATCCCAAATCCGCTCCCCACTGGTGCGCACTGCAGCACTCCCTGGTGGGCAGTACGTGCTAATACAAGCGCACCCTCCTTCTGAACTGGGAGGAGGGAAAAACAGGCCCGGAAAGCTACGCTAAATTAAGATAGATTGCGCTTGTGAAACTAGGTTAGGACCCGCTGTGTGTGCTGAGAGGTACAGTGGTCTAGAGTTTTGCTTTTAATTTGAGCCAACATGACTTTCAGTTCCAGTGGAAGCAGTGATGTGCACAATGACAAACTTCCTACCAAAAGACATTTGCAAGGCATTATTTCCTCTTGTAAGCTCAGCTTTGTCCAGGGAGAGTGGCTCTTGGCCGGTTTCAACTTCATATAATCCAGGATGACTTCAGGGAGGAAAGAGAGTAACCGATGGTGAGGAAGGAGCTTCCTGCCCACAGGAGCCTAGTTCCAGTGCTGGGGTGTGTGGAATCCAGGGATGAATCTGGTTTCAGTGTTAGGCTCTATCACCAGACCCAGTGTGACCTTGAGCAAGTTACTTGTCCTCTCTGGACGTCAGTTTCCCCCTGAGCCAAATGGGATCATTGGACTCTCAGGCAGCAAGATAACTGGGAACAGCATGGGCTTGGAGTCACACTCAGAATCCCAGCTCAGCCACTCAGGAATTGGGTGATATTGTGCGAATGACTGCATCTCACTGAGCCTCAGTTTCTTCATCTGCAACATGGGAATGAACACATGCCTACCTCCTAAAGCTGTAAGGAGCACAAAAGGCAAGTGTGCACATGAAAGATACAGGGCTTCCTTTTCCCAGCTGTGGGCCGTAACTGATCCTGAGATCAGTGCTGTGTTTCAGCACCATCATTTAAAATAACGGGAATAAATGGATGAGAGAGGAGCAGAACAGAATAGAGTACATCAAACATAGTGAAGTCAGTGTTATTTTGTGAATTTTTATTTAGCTGTACTTTACACACAGCACCTGTACTGGGTCGCCACTTACAATGTATTTCTTACTATGCAATTCAGTTAAAAATAATAATAAGTTTAAAAGATGGTACTTGACACATAGCAGGACCTGATGAATGTTAATTCCTTTCCTTCAAGGACCCCTCAGCTTGAAGATTCCATGATTCATGCTGTCATAGTCTTGTCTAAAAACTATTGGCGTAGTATTTCTAGGGCCCCCTTATGGAGAATGAATGCATTTCTGGGCAGGGCCTCATGATTCAGTTAAAAGAAGCTGGGCAGGCTTCCCTGGTGGTGCAGTGGTTGAGAGTCCGCCTGCCAATGCAGGGGACGTGGGTTCGTGCCCCGGTTGGAGAAGATCCCACATGCCGCGGAGTGGCTGGGCCCGTGAGCCATGACCACTGAGCCTGCGCGTCCGGAGCCTGTGCTCCGCTACGGGAGAGGCCACAACAGTAAGAGGCCTGCGTACTGCAAAAAAAAAAACCAAAAAGAAGCTGGGCTCCGGGATCAGATGGACTTGCCAAAGGTCACACGGCTTATATAATGACAAAGCTGGAATCCCTGGGTTGTAGGACCTGGCCATCTCTCTCCTTCCCTCCCACAGCTTCCTCCTATGTAAATGGCTGTTGGGGTAACTGATAAGCCCTTGAGTAGCTACGGGCAGCAGAAAAAGCACCCCAAACAGGATAAGCTGACAGGAGGATCCAGGGGCCTTAATCTGGGTTCACGTAACCAGCTGAATCTCTCCATCAGCACAAAGGCAACTGGAGAGGAACCCAGGGGAATCACGCACGAGCACCACGTGCAGCCAGCGTGTCGAGATGAATTTGGTTTCCCCCAGCCCATGGGTCCTTGCCACAAGTTTCATTTCACACTAATCAACCCAGGCAGACTGACCACAATATAGAAATGACTTTCTTTCCTTTAACTTTGGACTGGAGGGAAACATGTGAAGCAAAGTGTGAGGAAGAGTTCCTGGGGGTTCATATGGGTTTGAGACATGAAGCATAGCGGGCAGAGACTGACAGTCATTACCCACAGGATCCCCGGAACCAGGCTCAGTGCAAACCCCACAAAAGACCTCTTTAGGGAAGAGGTCTCAGAGAAGCCCAGACCCTCCCCCAGACTCTTCCCAAAGCTACAGGCCCAACTTCCTCTGATGATGGGGTGCAGCAGTGGTGAGGGCTTCCCCGGTGGCACAGTGGTTGAGACTCCGCCTGCCGATGCACGGGACACGGGTTCTTGTCCCGGTCTGGGAGGATCCCACATGCCGCGGAGCAGCTGGGCCCATAAGCCATGGCCGTTGGGCCTGCGCGTCCGGAGCCTGTGCTCCACAACGGGAGGGGCCTCAACAGTGAGAGGCCCACATACTGCAAAACAAAAAACAAAACAAAACAAAACTAGCCTCAGGTCTGACTCCTGGCTGTATGGACTGTTGAGGAATTAGCAAGAAGTTTGTCATGGCTGAGCCTATGGAAATTAAGCGTTGAGGCCTGAGAGGAAAGCTGGGTTCCAGCATGGTAGATGATGGTTAGGAATTGCTGGCTTCAGCCTTTCCCGTGAAGGTCATAAGAAACCACAAAAAAAAGGTTTAAGCAGGGAGTGGTCAGAGGTGGCCGGTACTTCCCCTGATTCAGATGAGGTCATCAGCCCATTAGATAGAAGGTTTTTCCCCCATTTTATGGATGATGAATGGATGGAAATGTGTCCCTCCCTAAATTCCTATGTTGAAGCTCTCACCCCTAATGTGATGCTATTTGGAATTGGGGCCTTTGGGAGATATTTAAGCTTATTAGGTAAGGTTATGAGGATGGGGGGCCCCTCCTGATGGAATTAGTGCCTTAGGAAGAGGAAGAGAGAGATTGCTTTCTCCAGGCACACACACTGAGGAAAATCCATATGTGAACACAGCAAGAAGGCAGCAGTCTGCAAGCCAGGAAGAGAGTCCTCACCAGAACCTGACCATGCTGGCACCCTCCAGAACAGTGAGAAAATACATTTCTGCCATTTAGGCCACCTGGTCTGGGTACCCCAGGCTGACTAAGGCCCCCAAAGCTTAAGTCACTTGCCAGCCAGGAGATCACAAAGCTGATACGTAACACAGGGCAATTAGAATCCAAAGGTCTTACCCCTGACCACATTGCCTCATGGAAACAGGAATGCAAAAATTTGAGTGAATGACAACCAATGCTTTTGTGGTTTAAAAGGCGCGAAAATCCCCTCCAAAAACACCGCAACTTACACTTATAAGCACAGACTCTGGAGCCAGGCTGCCTGGGTTTGAACCCCAGCTCTTCTTATTAACTGTGTTACCTTGTGTTACACAAGGCAAGTTTCTAAATCTCTCCATGCCTCAGTGTCCTCACCTATAAAATGGGGATAATTCTACGACTGCCTCATTGCATGTTATGAATTAAATGAGCTCAGAGAGTTACAGCACCTAGGATAGCACCTGGCGCCTAGGTAGTGCTATATAAGCATATAGTGTTGTTATTAGCAATTGTGCAGCATTTTGTGAATCACAAAGTGTTTTCACTTTTTGTTTAACATTTGCAACGACCTTTGAGATAGACAGAGGTCTCATCGTCATTTGAAGGTGCTCTGAGCTCACACAGCTGGAAAGTGGCAGAGATGGGATTCAACCCCAGGTGTCTCTGACCCCACACCCACGCACTGCTGTTCACAACTACAGGCAGACCTCAGAGATGCTGCGGGTTTGGTTCCAGACCACCCAAATAAGAGAGTATTGCAATAAAGCAAGTCACACAATTTTTTTTTTTGGTTTTCCAGTGCATATAGAAGTTATGTTTACACTATACTGTAGTCTATTAAGTGTGCAATAGTATTATGTCTAAAAAAAATTATATACATACCTTAAATAAAAAATACTTTATGGTTAAAAGATGCTAACCATTATCTGACAGCACAGGGTTTCCACAAACCTGCCACAATTTTTTAAAAAATGAAATATCTGGGAAGCGCAATAAAATGGGGTATGCCTGAATATGTGGCAGCTGGTCAAAGCCGACTCCCCAGTTGCCAAGGTCAAGTGTGAAAAGACTCCAGCAGGCCTGATTTTCCTCAGACCAGTTTCTCCCAGTCGGCTCTGTGAGAAGGCTCTCAGACCAGGCTCTCTGTTCTGGAAGAAACTTTCCTTCAAAGAAATAGCCAAACCCTTTACATTCAAGACACCAAAGAGGACTTTTCTTTCCACTACCGCTCAGCAACCTGGCTCCCAAATGAGCATGCCGCTCTTCACTTTGTAGGACCTTAACTACAAAACAAATTGCTCTCCTGAATGTGCCCCCAAGAAGGAAATAATCATATGGAACAAACCAAAGTGTGGTGTAAACAAATTACACACAATTTTGTAAACACTTGTTGACCGTTCCAGCTGCTGTATGGATGGCAGAGGGAGGAGAGAGGAGCCACCCTGGGTGTGAAGTGGGCTGTGAAAAGGCAGAGGAGGCTCTGCAAACAGGAACCAAACGGCTAAGTCAGAAGTTAGCATGTGACAAGCGAGGCTCCTTGGGCATCTCCCGCCCTGCGGCCTCACGTGGTTGGAAAAGGAGAGAAGCGGCTTAAGCCCAAAGGATTCACCCCGCTTTCTACCTGCATCCACCACTTTCAATAATTTCTTACTTCAGCACTAGAGTTAGTGCTAAAAGATGCGTTTTAGTTGGAGAAAATATTGTGTCATTTTTTTCCCCAACTAGATCTAACAAGCTCTTCAGGTGTCTACTCTGGCATTTGCCTGTTATTCTTCACACTTAGGAAGTATGTCAGAGCTCATGACACCATGAATACCTGACATTTCATGAATTATCACATCACCACCTTGGTCCGGGGCACCTGAGCCTGAACCCTGAACCCTGACAGTGGACCTTCGAACTTGAAGCCTGTGTCGAGGGGTGTTGGAGGCTCTGTGAGTCACTGGAAGGGCTCACAGGGCTCAGCACATAGTGGGACTCACGGCTAATATTTATTGTAGCAAAAGGATAAACAGCAAACCAGCAAAGGGGAAAGATGCACAGGGCGAAATCCAGGGGAAACCAGGTGCAAGCTTCCAAGCGTTGTCCCTTAGCAGAGTCACTCAGGATGTGCTTGATTCCTCCAGCAGCGAGCTGTGATGACAAAAGTGCTGTCCAGCAGGGAAGCTCAAGAGAGACCCCTTGGCCAAAGATTTTATCGGGGGCTGGGCACACAGGCACCCTCTGCCTAGCACAGGCCAAAATGCCAGACTCTCAAAGGGAAGCAGGTATTTAGCATAAGCCCTCATTATTTGTCCACACAGTCTAGGCACAGGAAGCCACCCTTCTCATTTAGAGAAGGTTCTATATCAGGTAAGGAACTGTTTACCAGCCAAGTTTCCAGATGCCAGCCAAGAGCCAACCTTGCAAGCACACCTATCTAAGGATCTTAGGCCGCTGTGTTGACTCTTCTCTGCACAAGCCTCTGATCCTCCCCTCCTGTTTACTAGTGAGTAATCCTAGCCGCTCACCCAGCGTATACCTCTCAGGTCAGCTGTGTAGACATTTCTCTATGCTTGTCTTTCAGGCGTTAACAGTGATTGTAAACTTTATTGAGAAAGAAAGAAATTAAGAAATTGCTTAATACAGAAAGCTCACTACTGGTGCTGGTAATGAAAGAGAAGAGAAAATAAAATGATGGATCTCAGGAAAAAGAAAAACATGTTAAATGATCTCACAGCGGGACAGTGCTACTTGGTCTACAGTGGTATTGATGGTTTGAGGTGGAGGGGAGGGAAGTTGTGAGGCTCAGTGACTGAACAGGTGCCACGGACACGTGTGCATCCTTTCAGTAGCACGTGGCAGGCAGCGTGTTAGTGCAGCACGAATGCTGAGGTGAAGCCGGCATGGTCTCTGGCCCCAGGGGCTCACGGTGTAGAGAAGACAAACACGTAGCTAGGCAGTATCCCACAGAGTGCCACGTGAGTGCCGTCAATGACCCTGGATGGCCGTCAGGCAGAGGACCAGCCGAAGAAACCTGGCCCTGCTGAGGCAGCTGAGAGAAATGATTCCTAAGACCTACAGCTCTGAGCACCCATCCAGGGAGAGCTGGAACAGGACCACAGGAAGAAGAACGTTCACCACGATGGCCTCTCAGGCCTACCGATCCTGGAACGCAGCTGTCAGGACTTCAATGGCAAAAGGCAGCTTGGAGGCTGTGGGTCCAGTGTGCCTATGTGATACAGAAAGTAGGCTAGCGGAGAAAGCTTCACCTGTGGTCAGGTGTGAAAAAGTCCCATACTCCCTCTTTGCTAGGGCAGGGCAACATCCAAATCCCTTTTAGGCCTTCCAGCCAAAGGTGACCAGGAACTCACCCGTAGCTGAACCCAGATGGGTTTATTGACTCTTTGCGAAGAGGGAGGACACACATCCTGGGGGTTCATTGGGTGTCCCAGGAAAGGGTGTATGAAATGATGTACAGGATGTGGCCGTATATTAGGTTATTTTTGGGGGGGGGGGCAGGTGAGTTCAAGGAAGTAGGGAGCTTTGCTCTGGATACTGTCAGGAAGCAGGGGTGATTCTGTGCCCAGGTGTCTTAAAGAATCGTATGTAGAAGGCAGGAAGAATGAAGTGAGGTTAAAGTTGTAATTGGAAAAGAAGCAGCAGTTACTCGCATCAGCCAGGATGGTGGGGGGCGGCGGCTTTTTGGTCATTTTGTGGTTTGGACAATTTTCAGTTTTTGTCTAAGGTCGGACGTGATTGCAGAGTGGCCTTGCCTTTGTCCAGGTCCATTGTGATCAGGGTTTCCTATCTGAAGTTGGTGTGTAATATTGTCTATATTCAACAGGAGAAAGCCACTGCTGAGCTGTGAGGGCCAGGCCACTCCTGGCTGTTAGCAACTACTTTTGTCTTTCTCATCCCAAGACCCGGTGTCCCAGGATGACAGCTGGCTTCAAGGCCCTTCAGTGGCCTGTCCCACGATAAATCACAGCACCCTGGGAAAATAATAATGAAAATCACTTAGTTAATTAGAAGTACTATTATATTAACTAAGTACTACTAAATAATTACTTAACAATACATAGGTACTCAATAAATAATAAATGTTATTGAATATTTACTATAAGTCAGGTACCAGCTGAGCCTCTTTAAATAGATAATCTTGTTTCATCCTCTTAATATCTCAGCATGGTTGGTATTTTGTGGGGTTTTTTGTAGATGAGGAAATAGAGCCTCAGACAGGTAAAGTGACTTCCTGAAAGCCACCTGTCTGTCTAGTAAGTGGTGCAGGATGAATTCACACACGGATCTGCCCGACTTCAAACCCTGTGCTTTCTCACTGGCATGGGACATCTTTGACACGTAGGGACAGGTGGGCACTGACAGGGATGGTTTGCCAGGCTGTGGCTGAGACTGGTGTTAGTCCAGAGAGCATGACAGCTCTGAGACAAATCCAAAGCGTGTTCACAGACAGAGAGTTTGGGGGACCACAAAAATGTCCCAGGCCGCAGGAGTCCAGGCCCTGGCAGAGAGCGGTGGTTCCTGGGAGCTGCTGTCATAGCACCAGCACAGTGAGCCCATGCCGGCATCCTCAGAGGGGACGGGGGAGCTGGGTCTATTTTTTATTCCTGCACAGCTGGCTGATTCATATGGAAAAGGAGCTGCCCGTTATTCAGTTTGTTTTCTACCACAGCGATGTCTTAATGAAACTTAATATCTCTAGCTCAGAAGCCGGGAGGAAACTTTTAAGTCGGAGTGATTGTTAACTTTGCCGTCCCCTTCAGAGCTCAGCACTGTCTTATGGGCCGAGGGCGGGGGTGGGGGGGATCGGAAGACCTGCTGAAGTCAGTGCCTTGGCCGGAGGCATTATTTTTCTTTCAGCGGCCCGTTTTGTATTTATCTAGAAACCTTCTCACAGATTTATGTAGCTCTAGGCAAGACCATGGTTTATTTATCTATCTCAGTATAATCGGGACCTGGCACGTGACGTTCCGTGAATACGTGTAGCTTAGAATGGGTTCTCACAGCGTCCCCCTGATGACTGTTCATGCCCGTAGTGCCGAGCTGTAGACTGAGGCCCAGAAAGGGCAAACAGGAGATCAGAACTAATACTCGTTGGATGCTGTGTTAGTCTGCTGGGGCTGCTGTAACAAAGTACCACAAACTGGGTGCCTTAAAACCACAGGAATGTATTGCCTCACAGTTCTAGAGGCTAGAAGTTTACAGTCAAGCTACTGACAAGGCCATGTTGCCCCTGAGACCTGCAGGGGAATCCTTCCCTGTCTCTTCCTAGCTTACAATGGGCCGCTGTCAATTCCTGGCGTTCCTGGCTTGTACAGCACGCTCCAGTCTCTGCTTTCCTCATCACACGCCTTTGTCCCGCATGTCTCTGTCTTCACGTGGCTGTCTTCTCATCAGCACGCCGGTCCTATTGAGTTAGGAGCCCGTCCTACTCCAGGTTGACTTCATCTTAACTAATTACATGGATAATGGCCCTATTTCCAAGTAAGGTCACATTCTTGGGTACTGGGGGTTAGGACTGTCTCTGGCTTTTCAGAGTGCTGTAACAAAAATACCATCGACTGGGCCGCTTCAACGACAGACATTTGTTTCTCACAGTTCTGGTTGCTGGAAGTCCAAGATCAAAGTGTCCACAGATTTGGTGTCTGGGCCCCGCCCTCCTGCTGCTTTCTTCACATGGCAGAAGGGGTGAGGGAGCTCTTCAGGGTCCACCCTCTGCACCTAAGCACCTCTCAAAGACCCCACTTCCTGATACCATCACACTGGGGGGTTAGAATTTGAACATATGGATTGGAGGTGCAGGGCTGCAAACATTCAGTCTATAGCAGACTTCAACACACCTTTTTCAGGGAAAAACACTTCAGTCCACGTGAGCTGCCTGTTAGGTTCCAGGCACCATCTCAGGCCCCATCACCCCTCAGCAGCCTGGCTCTTAAGTGAGTCTGCAGCTTCTTAGTGTCCCAGGAACTATAAACAGGAGAAACCATTTTAGTCTGAATGATCTGGCAGTTGGGACACTCCACGCTGGACCACGGGACCCCTGAGGCCTAACTGTGGCGTCCCCTTCCTCTCCCTGGCATGTAGCACCCCAAGAGAGCCAGGTCAGGGCCCCACATCTTGAGTTTCTTCTAAGTCAGTGAGCCCCTTCACTGGAGGTGTGGACGCCGCAGAGAAGATACCTGCCTGAGACCGTGGGGGGGACCCTGTGGCCTTGACTGTAATGCCAGGGGGTGTGAGCGTTGTGAGGATACACACATGCGGCTGTGTGCAAGTACACGGCTAGGCCTGCTGCTTTCAGTCGGGGGGATTAGGGTGGTGTGTGTATGTGTAAAGTACGGGTACACGTGACAGTGTAGGAGCAGGGCTGCAAGACAAGGTCGGTGTCATTAATGTTGGGGGAATAAATGTCTGATGGTGTGGGAATCACATGTATAAGGCTGTGTGGGTCTGACTCTCCGTGAGGGTGGGTTTGTGTGTCTGTGCCCGCGTGAGGGAGCAGGTGGGGATTGCCGCCAAATACCTGTTGTATTTTAGACTCAGGCAGCAGGTGAAGGTGAAGTCTTTCCTCCCATGACAATGGGGAAGAAAGGCTTTGGGGGCCTTTTTTTGCTTTGAAAAAAGAAAGCGGTATCTTCCAGTCAGTGGTTGTTCATTAGGAACAGGTCCCAGGAAAGCTGCTGTGCAGCAGTACCAATAAATCACTCATTAACTGTCCGCGGCTGCCCGCCTCCACGCCTGCTGCTCTGCAGCTGGAGCTCCATCGGCAGCCGGGCCAGGGCCTATCCACTGTCGATTTATCAGGATGGGGGTGGGGAATGCATGTCTCCCTAGTACCCACCCTCTTCTAAGACCATCCCCAGGATGTACTAGACCAGAGAAGAGGGGGCTGAGCCTCCATTCATTGGTTCGTGGACTCAAGTCCAAGTTTCTGTGCATAAAGACCCCCCCCATCCCACCCCTTCTGGCCTCATTGACCTCATCTCTCACCATTCTGTGTTGATTCAGGATCCAACTCAAGTGTTTCCTCATCACAGCCTCATAAACCTGTGTAGTTTATGGAGGGGAGCAAGCTCGTGGTGGGTACGCAGGAAATAAATTCTTGCCCAACCAGCCTCTGCCAGCTTTCGCACCAACGCAGCATCCACCAGCAATGGTTTAAAGTATGCAATGGAGCTAAAACCACCATAGACTTCCCCATAGGAGGTGGAAAAGTAACCACTGTTCAATGGGTTACAGGGTTGGTTTTTCTTTTGGCGGGTGTGGAGGGTGATGACAATGTTCTAAAATAGATGGTAGTAATGGTGGCACAACATTGGGAACGTACAAAATGCCACTGAATTGTACACTCTAAAATGATAAATTTTATGTTATATTTTTCTGTAATTAAAAAAAAACTTAAAACAATCTAAAGCACATTATTCATCCATTCCTTCAGCACACATTTATTGAGGGCACCTGTAGAATCAGGCCCCAGGGACACAGAAGTGTTTGGGATTAGGGAAAGCAGACAGACATGCTGCAGATTGGTACTTCCTGTTTTAACAGCAATTTGTGTACGCCTCAAAACAGTGGGAGGTTGCTGTGTTTGCTGGTGCTTTGCAGTGAGCAAACTAAGAATCACAAAGCCTGAGGACTTGGCCAAGGTCACAGAGCTCCTAGTGGCCGAACAGGATGTGAACCCAAGTCTATCTGCTGCATGCCCATCGCATTTCCAGTACCACGTGCTTCCTCCCAGTTTCAGGCCTGGCGCTTACCAGCTAACTTAAGAACAGCACAGCTAGAGGCTGGAGAGCCCATGTTGCTGGCAAGCCAGACATTGCCAAGTTCAATTCCTCCCCCACCTCTGTGGGTTGAGACCCCTACCATCTCTCCTCCTCGGGCTTCCTGCCTTCCCGGCCCCCCCTCGCCACCCCACTGCATCCTCAGCACTGCCAGCCGCTGATCTTTCTGATGTGATTAGCTGGATGCTCCCTGCTAGATGTTTGTGTTAGTGCCCTGACCTTCTTGCTAAGGAATAATTTGAGCAACCTATGACTTTGTAATGACATTCTTTATGTGTGTGTTTATTTTTGAAAGTATGTAGAACCAGTCCATATCTTACAGCCTCTGCTTTTGTGCTTAGCTGAAATGTGTTGAAAGACTCAAGGATAATTTCTGAATATTTTCCCCACATGTAAAAGAGATATTTGCTGTAATGAGGCCATTCTTTAACTTGGTTGGGGCATGGCGGGGAGTGTTAGAATTAGAAGCCTTTGTTTGGTTCAGGGAGCTCAGGAATCCCCATCTGGCGGGCGGAGTCCAGATGTAACCCTGGAAGCATGAAGTTCAAAGACAGTGGGATCATGGATTGGTGGAAAGCTGGCAAAAACATATCACCAGTGCCCTTTCTCCAGACATGGAGGCATAAGCTCGGATCTGCTTGTAGTTTTAGTTGGCATCGGTACAGAGATACTTCAGAGAGAGGAATCAAAAGGTTAAATCCTGCCTCTGGAACCAAATGGAGATAAAGAAGAACAGTGCACTGGTGTGGGGGAAAGAAGGATATGGGGTGGTTATTAGAGGCTATCTTCTTTGGACTCCAGATCTCATGTTCTTTTTCCTAGGCTTCTTTGTTCGTTCATCCATTCCTGCATTCATTCGTTCATCAAATGTTTATAGAACATGATACTTCTACTAGGCCCTGTTTCAGTGATCACAGACAGAAATTGATTTCTGTCGTAGTCAAAATAGGTTAATTTATGTGGCAGTAACAAACAACCCTAATATCTCAGTGGCTTTGCAGAGTTTATTTCTCACACTATGTACTCAACATGCTTTGGGGGTGTCAGGGGAAGGGTTTCTCCACAGAGTCTCTCCGGGACCCAGGCTGACAGGGGCTCTGTCATCTTGTAGCTGCACCATCTGGGGCAAATGGCTTTTTTGACCACTTCTCACAGCCCATAGGCCTGACTTAGTCGTATAGCCCCACCTGAGTGCAAGGGAGCAGGGAAGTATGCTCCTCCCATGTACCCAGAAACAGAAGAGAACCAGCTTGATAAGCACCAGAAGCCCTTACACAACTTAGCATAAGAAGGACTGGAGTATGAACAAACACAGTTGAATTACCTGCCCACGAGATGTTCCCATCCGGTAGAAGAGATGAGTAGAGAGACCTGACAGCTCAGGGAAGCCAGGAGTGTGCTGGAGAGGGGCAAAGGGGATGTGACGTGAAATCTGAGAGGAGGGAGCCTTTCGTTGGAATCTTCCAGGTGGGAGGTAGGGGTGTCTGGCAGACCAGCCAGGAAGTGCATGGCACACTCATATGTGCACGTCCTGTGTGGCTGCTGAAGTGTATTGGGGTGACTTGTGTGCCAAGAGGTAAATCTGGACAAGCAGGGCCTTGGGCATCATCTGTCGGTGTTTGAACGTCATCCTGTAGGGGAGGGAAAGCCACTGAAGGGCTTTAGCTAGGAAGGGATGTGATCCACCCTCTGTGTGTTTTTGGAAAGATCACCCTAGGTTCCTTCTGAAGGCGGAGAGTAAGAGACTGGTGGTGGCACCCCAAATTAGAGTAGTGGTCATGGGGACAGATTTGAGAGGTACTTAGGTGGAAGAACTAATAAAATTTGGTGACTGACTAAATGTGGGCTATGGGAGAGGAAACGGATACAGGCTGGTGACCCTGTTTTTGATTGGAGTAGCGGCATGGATGAGTGTGGAAATGCTGGAACACGTTTGTGGAGAAAGATAATGGGCTGAGTGTTAGACGTTGTTGAGTCTGAGGTGCCTGTGAACCTCCAAATCAAGATGTCCAGGGGCTTCCCTGGTGGCGCAGTGGTTGAGAGTCCGCCTGCCGATGCAGGGGACGCGGGTTCGTGCCCCGGTCCGGGAGAATCCCACATGCTGCAGAGCGGCTGGGCCCGTGAGCCATGGCCGCTGAGCCTGCGCGTCCGGAGCCCGTGCTCCGCAACGGGAGCACAAAAAAAGATGTCCAGGGAACACTTGGATGTTAGGGCCTGAAGTGTAGAGGAGAGTCCACCGACCTCCCAGAGCATCTGAGAAATTAAAAGTGTGGGGGTAACCTCAGCCGAGAATAGCTCTTTCCTCCAGGGATCTCAAATTGCACATCTATGGGTACCAGAATTGCTTTTAAAATTGTGTTTCAATCTGGGTGCTTTCAAAATGGTGTCACTTCTGGCTGATCAGCTTCCCAAGATCCAGCTCCTTAGGTTGAGAGAAGTCACTGCTTTATGGGCTTCCGAAGCCTCCTTTGTGGTCTCTGTCAAGTCGCTGTCATTGTTCAGACCCTGAGTCCCCAGAGCGCTAACACTTGTTCATCTGGCCTGGCACCCAGGTGCTTAATCAATGTTTCTTGAACAAATGAATGAATTAACCACAAACTATGCAAAACTGTTGGGTCCCTGGTGAGAACATAAATAGTACTTCCATTTTCCAAAAGCCTTTAATAAATTATAACTCACCAAATTAAAATAAACATTTGTTTTAACTCCCACCAACCAAGTCTCTGGAGGATTTGACACCTTTTCATCTTCAAAGTGCTTTCACAACAAGAGCTGGCTTCCCTCAAAGGCCCCTCTTTGGAAGTTGTAGATTGTAAACAGGTACAGAAATGTATTAACATTCAGGAGCGAAGATGCCTTGGGCCAGTTTTGAAGAAAACCTTTTCCAGGAGAGAAAAGCAAATTCTTTTTTTTTTTTTTTTTGAGTGCCTTCAATGTGCCAAGGGTTGTGTTAAGGGCTTTCAATATCTGTTACTTTATTCTCTCAACGTTTTTGTGAGGTAGGTACTCTCATTCCTACTTTAGGGATAAGAAAACTGAGACCAGAGAGATAAAGTGATCTGCCCAAGGACACAGAGCTGGTAAGAGGGAGAACCGAGAACCAATCTTAGGTTCTTCTAACTCAAGGACCACTGACCTTTCCTTTGCATCACTGTTTCTCACCTTTGATCTGCAGATTACCTTCAGTAGGTACATGCAGGGTGTAAATTCTGGGGTGCCATGCCACACTTACTGGATGCAACTCTGGAAAGAGATGCTCGGGAATCTGTATTTTATTTTTTTTAAATGTGAATTTTTTCATTAACCAGTTCTTTACTGAAGTATAGTTAATTTACAGTATTGTGTTAGTTTCAGGCATACAGCAAAGTGGGGAATCCGCATTTTAAATAAACTTCCCAGGTGCTTCTTGTGCACACTGAGATTTGATAACCTACATTTGACACCCACGGTGGGTTTCTAAAACTTAGGTTTTTGTCTAAAGGGATGAGAGAAACAACACGAAGGAGGAATACAGGCCCTGAACACCGTGTGCCTTCCACTGAGCTTGGCCGCTTTTGCCTTCTGAGCACCGAGTGCGGCAACATCTTCCTCCCCCCGCCTTTCCAGGCTGCGCTGGCTGAGATGGAAAGCTTCCTCTGTTCCCCTGCTTTTCATGGCAAGCTTGGGCTGATGTTTTTTCTCCACTCCTTATGGATTTTGCAGTTAACTCTCTAGAAAAGCAAATGACAGGATGCCTGGAATAATAAGTGCAGTGAACACCAGGTCTCAGCTAAGGAGTCTGGGACTGGATCCAGCACATGAGAAGCTGCTGGGCTGGTGCAGCAGAGAGGCAGGAGGCCAGAGACGGGCAGGTCCTCGAGGCTGGACAAAGGCGATAGATTTTGAAGGAGGAGGCGAGGGGACTTCTGGTTGAGATGGAGCACCTTTTGTATGTGTGCAGCATAACGCTCAGGGATGTATGGTCTTTATCTCCCCAATTCCACACAACTCTTTTTGGCCAGTATTACTATTCCTATTTTATAGGAAAAAACACTGAGGCTCAGAAAGACAAAGTCACTTCCCAACTTCCAGCGTCTCCAGGAAGCCTTAATTCCTTCTCACTGTAATCTTTCCTTTCTCTGAGCAGCTAGTGTCAAAAGAGCTTCTTACGGGGGCGTCCCTGGTGGCGCAGTGGTTGAGAGTCCGCCTGCCCATGCAGCAGACACGGGTTCGTGCCCCAGTCGGGGAAGATCCCACATGCCGCGGAGCGGCTGGGCCCGTGAGCCATGGCCGCTGAGCCTGCGCGTCTGGAGCCTGTGCTCTGCAGCGGGAGAGGCCACAACAGTGAGAGGCCCGCCTACCGCAAAAAAAAAAAGAAGAGCTTCTTACGAGCAAGCAACCTAAGGACAGTGGGGACAATGAGAGCTGATCTCTAGGAAGCTGGCTCCTCATCTGTGAAATGGGATCGTGATTGTGCCTAGGTGGCAGGGCAGCTGTGAGTATGGAATCTGACCTGTTAGGTGAGAGGTCACCTAAGACACTGCCAGGCACATAGTAGGCACTTGGAACATTATTCCCCTTGTACCTCCGCAGTACGCGTCTAAACTTCATCTCCTGTCACAGAATGAGTAACACTTTTCAGAGGTGAAACACCACTGGGTTGCTCAAGGAACAGGGACACATTCAAGCCAGCTCAAGGAATGGGGTTAGTGGAAGGGTTACACGCGGACTTTGATAAAGCTGCTTGCGTGGAAGTCAAGAGTGGGTGCCAGACCAGCCTGGCTTGGACTGGACTAGAGCTCACTGGGGGTTCTGGATTTGAGGCTGGAGGTGGTAAATCTTGACCTGACCCTCTTGTTCTCTCAGGGCACTTGGCATGTTTTGGCGCCTTGTTTCTTGGCGAGGCATTTCCTGCTTCCGGTTTCGATTTCTGAGAGAAAGAATCTGATTGGCTGAGCCCATCTCTGTGTGTCAAGCCATAGGCCAAAGATAAGTGGGTGGAGTCGGGCAGGGCAGTCACGTGATATACAACTTGGCCACCTAGGCCCCAGAAGACACAGGCGTGCTCCCTGCTTCTGAAGGGGCCGTGGACAACCAAGCATAAGATGATCTCTTTGCCCCAGATGGCCCCCGTCTAGACTTTTCACTCCAGAAGAAGCTTTTCTCTTCTCCATCTTTCTGTCCTCTCACACTGAGCCTGCACTCAGTCCTCAGAAAAGGCTTACAGCTTACAGGAGGAAGAACAAAGGGAGTAAAGATGCATAGAGGTCCTGTTTGCTCTGCCTGGTTGTGGGCTTTTTACCTAAATGGCTTAACTGAAAGTATGGGTGCCTGCGTCTCCATCTGAGGGAGTCCTGCTTCTGCCCCCCCGTTGGTAAATGGCGTTCTTTTCTGTGAAGGAACTCTGCCCAGGACGTTATGCACTCCTTCCCTGTGACGGCCACATCCAAATTTGTTCAGTTTACAAGTCAAAAGATGTTTTCTCTTCTTGCTTCTGGAGCTTAAAAATCAAGCTGGCTTCTTTTTGCTTCTCACAGCTTCCTGAGCAGTAAAGATGCTGAAATCTGAGCCAGGCTGACGGGTCACTTGGTGTACAGAAAATGTCAGGCTGGGGTTTGCCCTCTGTTCTGTGGTATTCACTGTGCCGTCATCATAGCTCCAAAACCCTTTGGGGGCTATAAGGCAAGTGGGAATGACTCAGCAAAGCAACAAGGACAGACAGACACTGGGAATCAGAAAGACACTCCAGCTCTTGATAGGGTCTGATCGTTGTTTCTTTGCCTCACTAGAAAATAGAGCAAAGGGGACAGGACTTGAAAGGCAAGTACTACTTTTTAAGCTGGACTCAAGGGGCACCCACTTCCTCTAGAACTGCACTGTCCAAGGGAACTTTCTGTGCTAATGGAAATGTTCTGTCTCTGCACTGTCCCATACAGTAGCCATTAGCCACGTGTGGTTATCCAGCACTTGAAATGTAGCTAGTGCAATGGAGAAAATGAATTTTTTACTTAGTTTATTTGATTTAATTTTAAATCCAAGTTAGTGGCTACCATAACTTAGCCATACATACCATAACATATGTAGTTAGTGGCTACCGTATTGGACAGCACAGCTCTCGAATTGAGTCTATTTCCAGCTCTCTGAGGGCAAGGATCATAACTTGTACACATGTCTCCAGTGCCCAGCACAGTGGCTACCATGGGCTCAATAATACTCAAATGAGTGGGGTAGACACTGGTAGTGATGAAATTGAGGCAGCATTTATGTACAAGGTAAAGGCATAGGATTTAGAGTTGATCAGACTTGAATTCATGTTCTAGCTCTGAAATTTACTTATCTCTGTGCCTGTGGGAATGTTACTAACATCTTTAAGCCTTTCTTATCTGTGAAATTGTTACAACGCCTACCTCTCTCATAAAGGTTATGTTATGAAGAATAAATGAATTAAAATATACGGAGTGATTAGTGCAGTGCCTGGCATTAAGTAAGCCCTGCCATGGAATAAGTAGTAGCTTCAGAGCAAAGACGGAGAAAGTAAACAGCAGCCCTGCTGACAGCCAGACCGTGACATTCCCGACAGACAGAAACAACGCTCTGAAGGAGACACTGGCAGAACCTCCCTGTGAGCATGTTCAGGGCAAAAACGTGGCCAGTGTGTAACCAAAAAAATGGTGAAACATCCACCTCTTCTGACTGCCATTGCCCCCCCGAGAGTGAGTGCTGCGTCTTTACCTATTGCCAGCTCTAGTCCAGCTTTAATCCTCCCACCTCTAAATAAAAAGGCTCACTAGTTCCATTGTCCCTATTTCTTGAGAGTATCCAGCCCAGAACTAGCCCCTGCTACCCTGATTGCTCTTTAAGTTCATCCGACACAAGCCCAAACCGGGTAAAAGGCCCCTCCCAAGCCTGAGGTAACCCTAGGGTGCATCCGGCAAGCTACATACACCTGTTTTATGACCACAGATGTCATCCTGGCGCTCTTGGGGCAGTCAGTGGACTTCATCAGAAGTTTCAAAACTTACTTTTCCTGAAAGCAGAATAGTCACAAAAAAGCTTTTTCCCTTTTCTGGCTTTTTCTGTGTGAGGCTAGGCTTCCTGCGACCTAACAGCTGTGGTTAAAACTCCTGTGCAAGGCGGGGTTTGAACTCATGACATCTGTAGTTAGCGGCCAGCGCTCCTGGCCATCTCTGCTTCCCTCAAAGCAGAGTTCTGTTTTATTGCAGCTAGAAAAGCAACAGAAGGAAATGCAAGAGCAAGAGTTTTCTTTTTCTCAGCTGAGACAGAGCTCAGCTGCCTGTGTGTTTGGCCCAGCCTTCTCTCGTCAGTTTGCAAAAAGCTCTTGACAGACATCACCTCAGACTTTAATCAATATTTAAATAAGAAAGGCCAGTGAGGAAGAGCAGGCGAGGAGTGTCCAGGGAAAGCATCGGAGAGGAGGCAGCATGTGCGCTGGGAGTTTTGTTGATGAAGGTGAGAGATAACAGTTCAGACAAAGATGGCGTCCGAATTCCAGCGCCCCAGAGGAGCAGTTTGCAGGGGTAGGGGTGGTCCTTGATGACTTGGAATTTGAGATAGGATGAATTTGAATTATCTCTAAGTAGAGATAATTACTAAACACCTGGAGCTGAATAAGGGGTCCCGGAAGTATTGATTTAGATTGGATCATTCATTCTCCCATCCACATATCTATTCATTTACCCATTCAAGGGAAATGTATGCAGTACCTACTCTAGGCAAGCTCTGTGCTAGATGCTGGAATACAATGATGAGCAAAACAGAGGTCCCAGGTGATGGTGGTCCCTGGCTTCCTCTGCGTAGCTTTGGGTCTTGCAGGACCTCTGGTTGGGGTAGACTGGTCATATATTCCTGTTACGTTTTCCTTGGGGATGCTTCATAAAAGGAAGACCTGTTAGTCTTGAGGCTGACTCTCAAACATTGCTTCTCAGGCCCAAGCCCTCCTGCTTTGTTCCACCATACGAGATATTTTCTAGCACCATTGTTCTGATGTGATTAGGAATTTCTGATGATTCTCATGCAGGTCAAATTCATGAAAGGTGCGTTAGAAATATATATTTAGTTCCCTTGCCCCTTGCATTCTTTGCTTTGGATATCCTGATGGATTTGAATGAAAACTGTGCCAGTAAGTGTCCACTGGCTTTCTTGGGCAGGTTTCAGTTATTCGGGAAGAATGATGTTTATATATACAAATCGTGGAGAAAAGTCTCTCGCATCACCAAAGAAAATTTGAGACGTGGTGGTCAATTAAGGAAGGGTCTTCCCTAGCAGGTTTGGACTAAGCTATTCTCTAGGAGCCCACAGCTTAAAAAATGAAACGAAATGAAAAGTGATTATGCTTAACTGTAGAAATTGGAGGCGATGTGTTTTCCAGATTCTTGTTGTACTATCACTAACCAAGTAGAAATCCCAGCTCTTCAGTTCTAAGCATATAGTAGCCAGAGGGAGATTATCATCAGACCTCCCAGACTGGTGAGAAGCCTGACTATCTGATGAACTCTGAAGGCACTGCCCTGTCCCACCCCAGTGTTGAGGTCACTGTGAATAGCCAAGGGGCTGTCCTTTAAGGACCACGCTGGGTGGAATCGGCCGTGTTGTCAAGGGCTCCCTTATATGTGCAGCAGCTGATGGCAAGAGAGCCTCCTACAGGGGCCACACCCGAGGCTAGAGTAACAGGTGACGCGAGGGCAGGGACAGGATGCTTTCACTGTCCCTCCCATCTCCGTTCCTCAGCCTCCATCCACCACTTCAACTCAGTCGCTGAAAAGTGCTTGACCACTTCAGCTAAATTGGAGTATCTAAATCTCGCTGTGCCTCTCTGGGGTTCTCTCCTCCACTGAGGTTAAAACCTCCTCGCTTCTGCCCGCCTTGGATGTGTTTTGGCCAAGCGTTCACGCCCCGCCTTTCAGGAGGGAGTTTGGCCCTCTGGTTGTGATGTCTCTGCTCCTCTGGCTCTTGCTTCTCTGCAGAAAAGGCCTGAACCCTGAGTTGCCTTTTATTATGGGACCTAGATCCCCAGGAACTCCATAACACCAGGTACCGCAAATCTTGAGGGAGATTCATGCATTGAGCTTGATTCTGGCCAATCAAGGGAAGGTGGTGATGCAGGAGTGTGGGATACATGGGAGAAGATGGCCGTCTTGGAGTTTATACAAACCAAGGAGAAAAATGCAGGATTTGGACAGGTATGTACCCTGGAGCCTTGCTCCTCAAAGTGGACCTACAGCATGAGCTGGTTAGAATGCAGAATCTCAGCCCCACTCCACACCTACTGAATCAGAATCTGGTTTTTAACAAGATCCCCAGCTGGTTCATCCATACATTGAAGTTGAGAAACACCGCCCTAGACTTTTAAGAAAGTTGATTTCAGAAACTTGAGAGAAAATACTAGGATGAGTTTGAAGGCCAGACACTTGGAAAAGATGATTCAAGAGGGCTGAGAAATAAAACAGTAAGACCATCTTTTATGTTTTTAAACGTCAAATACTGTAATATGGAAATAAATAGGAAAACGTCTCTATAAATACAGCATTCAACGGTCGTTTCCTCAGGAGGCAAGTGGGATGGGGTGGGAAGGAGTGAAGGAAGACTTGCGTTTGTTTTCCGCTTGCTTCTGTATTGCTTGAATTCAAATGTGGGAGTACATGCTAGTATTATTTTGGAGATAAAAAGTATGCAAATTAAGTTATACAAAAAAAGAATAAGAAGGATGTGTGATTTTGGTAAATGTAAGTTTGACAGCACAGCAAAGAATAACCCGAGAAAGCACGGGTATTTCTCAGATGAGCTTAAATGGAAAAGGAACACATTAACAGCCTACTTCCCAGTGGTGGAATTACAGGGTGATTTTTTTGTTTTTCTTGTTCTCTTTTTTATTTTTTTCTTGTCTGAATTTTCTAAATGTTCTGCATTGAATGTGTATCACTATATAATAAGAAAAATTGATCAAAAATGTTTTCAGGAAGAATTACCAAAGCAAGATAGACATAAAGCAACATGGTTGCACAGGAGGGTGGCAGAGGGCTGTAGGATGCAAATGACTACAACTGATGGTGAGCTCAAAAAAATTTTTTTTTAATGTAAAAAATAAAGGCAACTAAAGAATGTTTTAGGTGTCCTGGGTGTCATTTCTAGAGCCTCTGCTGTGTGCCAGCGCATAGCCTGCACGATAAGCACCATTGCCATTGCAGAGCTGAGAAGAAGAGGTTGGGAGGGGTTAAGTACCTGGCCTAAGGTCAAGGAAGGAGTGAACTGGCTTTCAGGCATCAGCTTGTCGCTCTGTACTCTGGACCCCTTGGTTCAGAACAGGGAAGGCATTGTAGTTTGAAGATTAACACAATGGTGTAAGCCAGGCAAAAGACCCCATGTCCTCATCTGTTCTAGAGCAGTGGTTTGCCACGTTTTAGGGAGCTGCTCTTCAAGAGCAAGGGGGCTGTCTCAGTCCGTTCGAGCTGCTATAACAAAATACCATGATCTGGGTAGCTTATAAACAACAGAAATATATTGCTCACAGTTCTGGAGGCTAGAAGTCCAAGAGCAAGGTGGCTGCATGGGCAAGTTTTGCTGAGAGCCCTCTTCCTGGTTAATAGCTGATGCCTTCTCCCTGTGTCCTCACATGGCAGAAGGGTCGAGGGTGCTCTGAGGTCTCTCATCCTTTAAGAACGCTCATCCCGTTCATGAGAGGGATAAATTGAGAGATAGGGATTGACATATACACACTACTACATATAAAATAGATAACTAATAAGGACCTACTGTATAGCACAGGGAACTCTTCTCAGTACTCTGTAATGACGTATATGGGAAAAGAATCTTAAAAAGAGTGGACATGTGCGTATGTATAACTGATTCACTTTGCTGTACACCTCAAACTGACACAACATTGTAAATCAGCTATACTCCAATAAAAATTAAAAACATAAATACTGTAAAAAAAAAAAAGAGAGAGAACACTGATCCCATTCATGAGGGCTCTACCCTCACGACCTAATCACCCCCAAAAGCCCTACCTTCTAATATCATCACGTTGGGCTTTAGGGATTCAACATATTTACTCGCAGGGAAGGTGGCAGGGATGGCCACACACAAACATTCAGACGACAAAAGGGGCCTTAGCTCTAGCCCGCGGGAGCTCCTGAGACCTCCTCCGGGAACCTTCAGGATTCTGCTGAGCACAGTGTGAAAACCAGTTTTAGAGCAGAGGTTCTGAAAGTTTGTTCTGCAGAAAGGTAGACCTCCAAGTGCCCTGAGGAATAAAGGTTGCCAAATGTACGTGGAAACCTCTGCCCGCTGCGTCTGCCCTTGGAGATGTGCTGTGCACACCAGCAGGGCACATGCCCTGACAAGTCCCACAGTCCTGGGTTAACCTTGTCGTTAGGGCTTTTCCAGACCTGTCTGACCACAGATGACGTTTTTTATGGAATGCCCCTTAACAGGAATAGTGTTCCAAAAAAATAGTTTTTGAGATGTTTTTTAAGCCCCATAAAGACCTAACTTTTTATTTATTTATTTTTTTGCGGTACGCGGGCCTCTCACTGTTGTGCCCTCTCCCGTTGCGGAGGACAGGCTCCGGACGCGCAGGCTCAGCGGCCATGGCTCACGGGCCCAGCCGCTCCGCTGCATGTGGGGTCTTCCCAGACCGGGGCACGAACCCGCGTCCCCTGCATCGGCAGGCGGACTCTCAACCACTGCGCCACCAGGGAAGCCCCAAACAGCTACTTTTATTAAATGTCTATTAGATATGAAAACATCATGAGCTGAAACTCTGATGTGACAGATTCCTGCCAGTCCACGTAGGCATCATCAGGGTTTTTGTAGGAAATATATTGTTTATGTAGCAAGACGCAGCCTGATAGACCAGGAAAGCTTGTGCTTTGGTGCCATATCATCGTGGCACTCTGAATGGTCTTTTCCTTATCAGCAAACTGGGGAAACAGTAATACTTTACTTACAGGCTTGTCAGGAGGACTAAACCTGTGATCATAGGTGCCTTGTGCATTGAGGGGATCAGGAAATTGTAACATCCTTCCTTCTTTGGTAGAATCTAAACATCAAGACAGTTGTTAGTCCTCCATCCCCAGCTCACACCCGCCCCCATTCCTCTTCTGGTATATACCTTCTCCATTGGGGTACCACTTCTCCCTATTTTACATCAGTAAATCAAATATTTGTTACACACCTGCTGTATGCCCACCTTTGTGCCAGCCACTTGGGACAGATCTCACAGTGTAGGAGAGGAGATCAGTTCATTAGCATATCAGGGGGCTGGGATGGATGTATGTAAGGGTCAGTGGGTCATCAAGTGGTGCAGATTTAATTCTTCCCTGAGGAGGGAGGTTAGAAACACTTTAGAGGATGGGTGATACAGAGGAGAGTCTTCAGAGATGAGTAGCTGGATGGAAGGTGGGGGGCAAAAGCAATTACTGCTCTGAACTTGTTAAGCTACCCCACCTTTCTGGCTGAGCCTGTGCTCTTTAATTTTCACTCCAAATGAGCTAATTGCTGGCATATTCTTCCCGGACAAATGAATAGCAGCTTTTTGTCATCAGAGTTAAGTCTGGAGGGCCTGGGTGTGAGGAAGAAATATTAATGCCTGTTTTTTGGTGCTAACCTTTTTATTTCCTAGTACCACCTTTCCTTGGGACGATAGGGGGGAAATACTCTAATTATTTATAAAGTCATCTTGGTCTTTGGGCTCCCCCACAAATGCTTAAGGACATCTTCTTACCTTTCCATCTAAGGTGAATTATTCATCAAAGCCACAGGCTCTCACCAGAACCTTCTCTTAGGCTCTTGGTCCCTGAACAATGATCAGCCTCAGGTGTGCAGCACCTGATTACCTGCACATTTGAGAGGCTTTCAGAAAGTCGCTTACATGTATCACGTACTTCTCAGTATTGTAGGAGGCGCTTTTTGGAAACTTAAGTCACCAGAGGCTCTTTCTCATAGAGAAACCTGGAGATCTGGGTTCCAGGCCTGCCTCGGCCACTCACTTCCCATTGACCCTGGACAAGTCAATTGTCATTCCCCTCTTGGGACTTCAATTCTTCATTTGTAAAAGGAGGCGGTGAGAACAGATGCTCCTATGACCCCTTCCTGTTCTAAGGTCTGGGTTTATAAATTCCAGAAGGTTGAAGGAAAGTCACAGGCACAGAGCTCCCTGCGGGTGCAGTCGGGGTGACTGGCGTTATCCTCAGATCTCTAGCTGGGCGGTACAGAGGATTGTGTTCACATTGGGCTTCTCTGCGTCCTGAACCACTGTCATCTATTTTAAGGAAAAACAGTCAAGATGACATGTATCTGTTTTTGCCTGTCAGGGCTTGATAAATCTTTATTGACGGTAATGATCTTAATTATGGTAACTAAAATACCTCAAAATGAGACCCTGGATTCATGACGGGGGGTGAGGGTAGTGGTACTCCCATAAAGCTATAGTGCAGGGTTTCTCAGCCACCATATTTGGGCCAGATAATTCATCAATTTGGGGTCTGTCCTGTGCATTGTAGGATGTTTACCAGAATCCCTGTATCTACCCAGTAGGATGCCAGTAGCAACCCTCCTCAATATGACGGTCAAAACTGTCTCCAGGGCTTCCCTGGTGGTGCAGTGGTTGACAGTCCGCCTGCCGATGCAGGGGACACGGGTTCGTGTCCCAGTCCGGGAGGATCCCACGTGCCGCGGAGCGGCTGGGCCCGTGAGCCATGGCCGCTGAGCCTGCGCGTCCGGAGCCTGTGCTCCGCAACAGGAGAGGCCACAGCAGTGAGAGGCCTGCGTACCGCAAAAAAAAACTGTCTCCAGACATTGCCAGATGTCCTCTGGGGTTCCAAATCACCCCTGTTGAGAACCACTGCCCCAGAGTGAAAGTAGAAGTAACATTCAATCAAGTTGGCCCAGAGGCACCAAGTCATAAGCCAGGGCATGTCCCCACCAGCCCAGCATTCCCTTTTGAGCCTCTCTGCTCACCTCACAGATCACACTGTCCTTCCACAGGTGCAGTCCTAAACCCCTCACCTTGACCTCCTCATCCCAATACCCTGTTCTCATCCATTCGCTCAGAAAATGGAGATTGTGTGCGTTGCATGCCTGGATTCACGCTGGATTCTGAGAAAGCAGTGATGAGCTCCACGCTCAACCCCTGACTCCCTACCTGTCGTCTATTCCAGAGATTAATGCCTGCTGCTGCCTTCCTAGTGCCTGTTGGGAGGCTCTTTTCCCTTCTGATTCCCCACCCTGGCTTTGGGGCCTCAGGCCTAGGCTCTGATCGGGTGCAGCCCTTGGCCCTCAGCCCTCAGTACGTTCTCCCCTTGGTGGGTCTACTACTGCATCTGTCCTGGAAACTGGCTTCCCTCCCAAACCCTCCAGAATACTGTCTATCTGTATGTAGGTATGTATTCAGTCAACAAGGATGTACTGAGCAACTCTTATGTGCCAGGTCCTCTGTTCTCTGTACTCTTACGTCTCTTTATTTTCAGTCTCATTCAGTAAGTACTTAGGAGCATCTCCTGTGTGTCAGGCACTGTGCTAGGTACCGAGGATACAGGAGTGGGCAAAACCAGACGTGGTCCCTGCAGTGTGGTGGGAGGTGCAGTGCAGGCTCTCACTGCACAAGCATCGCCCGCATAAATGTCCCTTTTCCACCTCTGTGTCTCCCTCCTCCATCTGTGTCATCTTCTCACTTTCTCTCTGCCTATCCCTTTTTACCTCAGTCTCCTGTGTCTCTCTGGCTCACTCCATCCTTCCTCCCCATCCATCTCCAGCAGTATTTGCTGGGGCCGGCCAAGTGGCTTCTCAGGGACACTGGATCTCATTCACATTCCTGCCACTGTGGCTTCCTCCTGGTGGGAGAATTACTGTCGCTTAAGGGGTCCAACAAGGCTGTTTGACAGGAGTCAGCTGGGCTGGACACTAAGTTAGGAGAATGGCTCCTTCCTGGGGATGGTGGAAGGATGTGAGGCCTGTCGATCGTCTGAGAGCCGGGCGCGCACATAGCTCCACTCTGCTCAGTGTGCCACTGGGGGACGTTCCTAGACACGGAGAGGGATCGAGGGCAGCACCCCGAGAAGGATGGCTTCCAGTACCCCGTGTGGGATCCTCTCCCCTCCCTGCCGAGTTTTGCTAGGTGACGTGTCCAACTGAAACAGTTCTTTTGCTCATTGGAAGAGGTACAGCCTTCCCATGTTCAGGCCAAGGTGGCGCCAAAGCCAACATCTCAGCCAGGTGAGAGCGGGTCTCTGAG
Source organism: Aethalodelphis obliquidens (assembly GCF_003676395.1). Lineage (NCBI taxonomy): Eukaryota > Metazoa > Chordata > Mammalia > Artiodactyla > Delphinidae > Aethalodelphis > Aethalodelphis obliquidens. Next base: position 5,845,875 of record NW_020837994.1, on the reverse strand, counting down.
ACTTCCTGATTTCGAGTGAGAACTTGGGAACCCAACCCGGCTTCCACATACTACTGGCCAGAGGAGCCTGAGCAGGTGTCTTACTTCTTTGAGGCTCAGTTTCCACGTATGTAAAATGGGAGTAACCGTAGAAACCACATCATTCAGCAGATGTGAGGCGCCTATTAAATCATGTTTGTAAATGGCTTAGCACGGTACCTGGCCCTGAAAGTGCTCAGTAAATGCCAGCTCTGGCCCCTGTGTTGCTCTCTGGGCGTCCCAGTTTCTTCTGCTGATTGCTGGATGCCAAGGAGGCAAGAAGCTTGCTTTGAACCCTGGGTGCATTCGGATTGCCCCCCACTGAAGGAGGTGGGGCTCTGCCTGGTTCCTTTCCCTAAATTCTTCCAAGGCCCTAACCTCCCTCTCTTTCCCTAGATCAGTGCAGCTGTTTAACAGCTGTTCCCTTTCTTCTCTCCAGGATATCAGGTTCATTGTCGGGTGATATGACTTCTCCCCATCAAGGACTTGGGGATTTCTCGGCATGAGAGCTGTTCCCAAAGTGAAGAGTGTTATTAATAGGGCTTCCTGGAAAAGAGCCCACCTGGATAGAGAAAGCTACTCTTCACAAATACCAGCTCACTCTTGTCCCATTTTACGCCCTCCCCCGCCTTTCCTTTGCCGTCCAACTTTGTAAGTACTTTCCGAATTGAGATTCCAACTGCGAAGGCCCCTCTGGGAATGGGACTGAGAAACTTGGAGGCCTGGTTTGGAGGAGTTCTAAATCATTCAGTTCTCTTGGGTCTTCCGCTCTCACAGGGCCTCTTGGGTTACCAAGACAGCCAAACATCTAAGGTGAAATAGATTGCTGCATTTGGGTGAGAACAATTTAATGATCCAGAAAGTAGAGAACATGGACAGAGAAGAAACTAAACCAGCCGTACACTGCCCTCGGAGAGAGAGATTGATTGTGCGTGGGGTAGGTCGCAGGCCCAGGCAAGGCAAGTTTGCTCACTCCAGCAGAGCATAGGTTATCTGATCTTAATTATGGTAACTAAAATACCTCACATTGAGACCCTGGATTCATGACAGGGGGTGAGGGTAGTGGTACTCCCATAGATCTATAGCTGGAAGTTGCCCTGTGTGTTACCTCTCTGCTAGACTTCAAGCTCCTTGAGGGAAGAGGCTGGGACTTAATCTACTTGCATCCCCAGCAGGTGGCGAAGATACAAAGGGGAGGCAGCTGGGCTTCTCAAACGGGGGTGTGGGTGTCCTCGGGCCTGTGTGGAGGTCGTCAGGGATGATAACGATGACCTGTACTTCTGAAGATAGGAGGAAAAGGTATTTGTGTACGAGAACAAACATGTATATATTATTAAGAGGATGCAAAATTGCAGTGAATTCTTAAGGTGAAATAGGAGGATTTAATGAAAGGTCAGGCAAGCAACTGACCACTTCAGGCCCCTCTTTCATACTCTTCAGGGCAGTGGATCTCAGATTTTAGGGTGCACACATACTATTTGGGGTACTTGTTAAACTTGCAGAATCCTAGGCTCCCTACCCAGAGATGGTGATTGACAGTAGTTCTAAGTTGGGACTCAAAAATCTGCGTGTTGGCTAGTGCCCAGGCAGTATCCATGCAGCTACACTAACACAAGCCCCGCCTCGGAGAGGGGATACTTACCCTCTGCTCTTCCGGGTTGTGGTGGATACTGTCGTGCCTCACCCAGATGCCCCCCAAGCTGAGGCCCTCATTTTCCCAGATGCCACGGAGTGCTGGCAGCTCACAGCTCACACTACTTCTTTTGGGGAATTGCCTTCTCTGAGGGGCTCCTTACCCAGCCCAGGTTGACCCTGGAGGCTGCCTGTATCCAATGAGTCGTCCATGGAGAAGGGGGTTGGGAGTGAGGATTATAAAAAGGTCCAGACTTCTTGGTCCAATTTGAGACAACTCCGAAAGGCAGGCTCAGCTCCTGAGCTCTGAATGAGATTAGCCAAAGCCGGCGTTACAACTGCATTGCAGCTCCAGGTCTCCCTCTGCCCAATCCTGCTTCCCTCACTCCCTTCCAGGAGGTGTTCTTGAGAGCAAGAAACCTCCCGCTGGCAAATCCCCATCTCAGAGCCTGTTTCCCAGGGAACCTGACCCAAGACATGTGCACTTCCGAGTTTGAGAAACGTTAGATGGAGGAAAGTGCATAGTCTTGTGAATTAGACAACCTGGTATATAATAGTAGTAGTAGTAATAATAATATTTAAATGGCAACAGCAACAACTAATATTTATTGGGTTCTTACTATGTTCTGAGTGCCTCGTATGTATTTCTTCCCTAAATAAATACAACAACCCGATTACTAAGCCCATTTCACAAATGAGGAAACGGAGGCACAGAAAAGTTAGGCAACTTGCCCAAGGATCACATAGCTACTAAGTGGCAGAGCTGGGGTTCAAACCTATCCAGTCTGGCTCTAACAGACTCTTAACCCCTACACTCTACCACTTCTTGGGGTCAAATCGAGGCTCTTCCACACACGAGTTATATGACCTTTGTGCAGGGGAACCCAGCTGAGCTTGAGTGTCCTAATCTGTGAAATGGGGTTTGTTGTACCTACGTTGCAAGACTGCTGTGGGGTTGAATTGAGACTCAATCTGTATGAAGTGCTGACATGTGCCTGGGGCCCGGCAGGCACCAGGTGGACAGGTAGGTCTGGTGATCCTGCAGCCTTGCTAGGTACTCAGTAAATACTGCAAGAAAATTATGGAAAGAAAGGAAAGGAAATGATGTTTTGCCCCTGATTTAGCCACATGAAACTCATCTCATCACCCTTTTCTGGGTCTGAAGCTGCTGTCTCTAAAAGTGCCATCTCATCGTGCTTTGTATCAGTTAGCGCTGGAGAAATCTTGAATAGCTTACGTACAAAACTTTTTAAATTATATATTATTTTGAAACTTTGCTTCTTTGGGCTTGGGGCACACTGGTCACCCCATCTGGCTGTGAGAGCTCTCTACAGTCTGTGGGCTAGCAGTGTGCTGATCTTTTGTTTGTTTGTTTGTTTGTTTTTGCGGTACGCGGGCCTCTCACTGTTGTGGCCTCTCCTGCTGCGGAGCACAGGCTCCGGACGCGCAGGCTCAGCGGCCATGGCTCACGGGCCCAGCCGCTCCGCAGCATGTGGGACCTTCGCGGACCGGAGCACGAACCCGTATCCCCTGCATCGGCAGGCGGACTCTCAACCGCTGCGCCACCAAGGGAAGCCCCAGTGTGCTGATCTTTTAAAGTTTTTTCCCCTACCTAATCCCCCCTTTACGGAAAAACCTGAATGAACTTTTTGGCCAACCCAATACTTTTCAGCAGATGCACGAAGGAAATGGGCTCCCCTGCAGGAAGCCCTGAGATGCTCAAGGGCCAAGGAATGTCAGAAAAGAATGGCCAGGGAAATAGGAGGCATGGATTTAAGAGAAGATGAGAATGTGGCCTAAGACTGAGGAAAGGGAGAAATAAATCACATGAATCTGTAACTGCTGAGAAGGCAGAACATCAACTCAGGAAGCTGAAGATGAGACTGAGAATTCTGGTTTCCAGGTCTTCATAGGAACAGTGCCGTGGGAGACCCAGGGTGTTCTGATGGGATCCAGGCACTGTGGTCCCCTGACCCAAGAAATCCTCAACCCAAAACTGCTAGACTTTGACTTGAAGAGGATCTTATCCTGGCTCTGTCACAAAATGGTTGGGTGATCTGGGGCGAGTCAACATGCCCTGATGTGGAAATGAAGGGAGAACTCAGGACTCATGATCCCCAAGACCCTACTAGCTCAGAAATTTGGTTACTGCGTGAATCTCTGCAGGAAAGTCCCTTAATCTGGAGAGAATTGCTAGCCCTCTGTGGTTTGCAGAAGGAAACCACAAACCTATTGTTAGAAGCATTTTCTGCTCTAACCTCTTCCCCCGACTTGCCCAGGGTTCCTTTTTAGAACTTTTATGTCTGGATAATTCTAAGTTCAAGTCTTTGTTTAGCCCACATTTACCCCTTCTCTGCCTCCTCACTTACCACTTACCCTCTTGCATTACCCATCTTTCAGCACCTTTGAGAGAAATATCTTAATTCTTCTTCCTATTTCTGTGTCAAATTAAAAAAAAAAAAAAAGTAGTGGAGGGAGGTGACCTCAGGATGGAACATGCAATCAGAATACCCAGAATTCTGACTTAGAGATCTCACTGCCACTCCCAGCATTCTCCCCCCACTCCCACTTATCTCCCTCTTTCTCCCTTTCCCGACAGGTAGGTAGGTAGGTAGGTGGGTAGGTAGGTAGGTAGGTAGGTAGGTAGGTGGGTGGATGGATGGATGAATGGATGGGTGGATGGATGGATGGATGGATAGATAGATAGACAGACAGATAGATATAGCTCTATCACACACACACTCGTACACAGAAGGGTACCAGAATCTGTACAGAATGGCCAGCTCTCCACAGGGTTGTTTGGATGGCAGGCTTCCAGGAACTTCCATCTGCATTGCTCTTTTATCCAAGTCCAAGAAGCTCTGTCCCTTCTCCTACATAATCATGTTGATTAATCCATTCTGTCAAGGAAGTCCACAGCCACTCTGTAGGGTTTGGGGGTCAGACTGTGCCGTTTTTGAGTCAACCTGACAAGTCATTGGATTCCCTTAGCTGTAAAGCTGGATACTAATCTCCCCTCTCTAGGTTGTTATGAGGATTAGAGGTGACAAGTCATAGAAGGTACCCAGCAGTGCCCGACCCAAGGTAGGCATTCTAAAAAGCACTAAAGTATTACTTCTAATACCACTGCTGAGGTTCCAGGAGGGCTGAACTGTGTTCGATATTGGAGGACATTGTCCGAACAGCTCAGTTCCTGCTTAATTCTACTAGATTTCTTTGGTAGAAAACAGTCATGTGCACTGTCCATGGTGCTCTTTATAAACCTTCCTTCCACTCACTGCTTTCAGTGATGATCTGTTGCCTGCACTGCACTGTTGCCTGATTACTGTCACAAAGAGCTCTGCTTTGAATCCTGCCTGCAAACATTGGTTCTCTTCCTCCCCGAGATAACAATGCCTGGTTGGCAGGGCACCCTCTTTAGGTTGGTTTTACCATAGTCTCCATTACATGTTAACTATCTCTGGCCTCATACCCAGCGTCATGCAGGGCTGGCAGAGTACCCTTAATGACTGTGAAACAAAATAAAAAGAGTAGATTTCAGGTGCTCTCGTTACAAAAGTAAATCAATAACTATGTGATAAGATGATATGTAAACTAGCTTGACCACAGTGATAATTCCATTCTGTGTATGTATATAAAATCATCATGTTATGTCCCTTAACTATATAAAATTTTCATCTAAGAAAATAAAATAGGGCTTCCCTGGTGGCGCAGTGGTTGAGAGTCCGCCTGCCGATGCAGGGGACACGGGCTCGTGCCCCGGTCCAGGAAGATCCCACATGCCGCGGAGCGGCTGGGCCCGTGAGCCATGGCCGCTGAGCCTGTGCGTCCGGAGCCTGTGCTCCGCAACGGGAGAGGCCACAATAGTGAGAGGCCCGCGTACCGCAAAAATAAATAAATACATACATACATACATACATCATACATAACGCTACCTGTGATCGCTCTCAGCATTAGGACACTTGCCCTCCAGTTCACACCTGGCCAGGCCCTGCCCTGAGTCCTGCTCACACACGCCGTGATGGCTAACGCCATTACCCTATGCTGTTGGCACATAGGGACTGGAAGCCTTGCAGCACCTAGATTATTTAAGAGAGGAGATCTGAATGGACCCATTGAATTTTCTGCCTCAGGGAAGATAAATAGACACACACACATACACTTGTAAACAGTGTGCATGTGACCCAGGGCTAGCCGTGATGCTCACATGCAGACCCATGTTCCGTGTAATTGATTAGGAGGGTTTGTTTCTGTTTTCCTATAAAATTCCCAATTAGCCTGCATTCACCTGACAGCGCCTCATTAGGGCATCCAACCCCAAGCTTTAGGAATGTTGATCCCAGCAGCCTGGCCCTAAGTAGAAAATGCTCAGCTTTGGGAGTCAGAACAGTTTGGCTTTGAATAAAGTTACTGCCCAGGTGACCTTAAAGCAGGTTACCGTCTGGGGCCTCAGTTTTTCTCATCTGAAGAATGGAGATAATAATAACCTATCACAGAGGGTGGTTGCTGAGGATTAAATGAGCTATTTACCAGCAAAGGGTTTGACACAAGCTCAGTAAATGGCAGTTACTTATACTGGGGCAAGTCTCCCAAACTGAGATGATAATCCTTGCCCTGCAGAAGCATATACAGAGCTTCATAGAGCCACGGAGGTGTTGATTCCCATTATTGTCCATTAAAAAGCACAGACTGTTTTTAGGGACTGTGAGACCACACCTGCTGTTTGAAAGCATCTAGATGTCCCCCTACTGTATTGACTGAATCACTCATTCATCCATCCATTCATTCGTCCCAGTGTTCTGCCAGATCTTCCTGGGTGTTAGTGGGCTCTACAGGGTTCACGGGCGTGTGACCCAGACCCTGGCCCAGGAGCTCTCAGGCTAACGTGAGGGACAAATAGGCACTTAAATAACCAAGTTCTGTAGCAAGAAGTGGCAGTTCTTTGAACTGGAGAAAGTTCAAGGAATCTGCCTCTCACTTTTCCTCCTAGAGTTCCCAAAGCATCCATGACCGTTGTCTAAGTGCTGCCCCTGGCAGGTGTTTCTAGGGGGTGCCTCTGTCTTCAGGAGAGGCGTTCCCTAACGTCCTCATCCCTCTCTGAGGGGAGCTGGTCCCTCTGTCCAGGGCCAGTGACAAGAGCCTTGGCCTGGGAGTCAAGAGGCCCAGTGCCCGCCCCAACTCCATCGCTTCCTGGTTTTGCAGCCCCTGACCAAACTGTTTGGCTTCTCTGAGCCCCAGTTTCCATCTATAGAAAATGGGGATGGTATTCAAAGTATTGTTCAAGATGACCTCTGTTGTAGTACAAGAAGGCACCATACACATGTGCTGAGACATTATTTTCCATAAAAATTCAAGCAACAATATTTATCAGTCCGTTTCTATGTGCAGGGCTGTGCTAGGGCTATTATGGGCGATGCAAAAGAAGCAGATGATGCAGTCCCTACTCTCAGCCACTCACCTTCTTATTGGAGAGAAAAATGAACATGGATGATCTAGGCAGAGAATGAGAGAATACAAGGAAATAGATCTGGTTTTAGGATGTAAACTAGTTTTCTAGATATTGAATCTGACTTTTCCGTTGAGGTACCTCTTTATTCCAGGGATGTGTTTTCTTGTCTGTGAATAACTTTACAGTATCCTAAGTCTTTCTGTTGAAGCTGCCTAGATCCCCCCACCCAGCCTGTCTGTCTCCTGTGGTCCTGTGATCAGATGAGTTAAAGAATTAGGTGAGCAATCTGTAAAACAGAGTCTTAGAAGTTTGGCGAAGCTGGAAAGGACCCAAGAGATGCCACAGACCGGCCACGCCTCTTTACAGATGAGGATCCTGCAGGACAGAGAACAGAGATGTTGCAGGCAGCTCACAGCCTAATTCACTGGTAGAACAGAACCTACAACCCAGAAGCCCTGGCTGCCAGGCCTGTTCTGGGCCTTCTCCAAGTCCTTCCTTATTACTGGCCTTCTCACTACAGGAAGTGAGGAGGGCATCTGTATTTATGGCAACTCTTAGGTAAACTTACAAACCTCATAGACAGATACAGACATATCTTAAGTCCCCCATTTATTAACCAGATGATCTAGAGAAGTCATTTAACTTCCCTGAACTGTGAAATGGTTATAATAAGGCCTAATGCTCCTTTCATGGTGCCACTGTACAGATGAAGTCTCTGGCAGTGGCACTCAGTAAACGCCAGAGGATGAAGCACACAGTTGCCCATCAGGCCACCCCAGGGAATAGAGGTGCAGTAAGTGCTGCCCAAATTTCAAGCCATGTTTTTCTCCCAGGTGTCAGCCCAGCACCATCAGCCCTTCAGGAGCTGTTCCTGGGAGCCACCCATCCTACTCCATTGGGCCCCCTGCCTAGAGCACGGGTTTCAGTGAAAAATAAGACAACCTCTCCCTTACGAACCAATTAAGGAGCATCTTTCTACTGCCACATTAATTAAACATGAAGCAGATCATTGTCATTAGCTTATAGGAGCTGAAAAATCATTAATAGTTCTTTTCACACTAGTTTTGGGAGCATTTATTGTGATGAATCTTTTTTTTTTAACGTCTTTATTGGAGTATAATTGCTTTACAATGGTGTGTTAGTTTCTGCTTTATAACAAAGTGAATCAGTTATACACATACATATGTCCCCATATCTCTTCCCTCTTGCGTCTCCCTCCCTCCCATATTGTGATAAATCTTGATTTGAATGCAGTTCATCCTCATTTTCATTTATCCCTAATACAAGGATAGAGGCAATTTTTTGACACATTGGAGGTTAGAAGGGTCTAGCAGCTATCTTCGGTATACCTGGGACTAAGTAAACATTTTGAATAGATGAATGAATTTTTTTAAAGAGTTAGGCAAATGGAGGAGTAAATGAGTGAAGCAGGTAGGTGAGTGGTTAGAGGCACAGGATTTGGAGTTACCATTCAAGCACTAATCTCTATCAGTGCCTTTCCATGCTGGCGTTCTGAGCCTGGGCAGGTTACTTCACTTCTCTGAGCTTCAGTTTCTCATGTGTCAGATGGGGATGCTGATCCTCATCTTACAGTGTTACTGTGATAATCAGAGACAGTGTACATGAAGCGCTCAACATAGTAACTGACTCATACGGGCACTCAGGAAATGGCAGTTCCTGTCATCATCATCATCTTCAATTACCATCACATCATCATCACCACTATCTTCATTATAATCACCATCTCGATAGACTCAGCATCATTATCACCGTCATCTTCATCCATCATCATCACCGTCTTCTTCATTGTCTCCATCATCCTTATTTTTTTACAAAGCTTTATAAACTTTGATCAAAGTTAATCTCTGTCCTTATTGGGAATATCAGTTTCAGAAAAACAAAGTGCTATCTTTTTTGTGTGTGCCTTTTAGAAACCTTTTCTTTTGAAATAATTGCATTTCTAGACAGGATCCTTTATTTTGCAGTCAGCAGAGTAATTGCTGCAGCCACTACTGCACTGAAAGGTTTCCAGGGCCTTGTGAATGGAGGAATGCGTGAAAGTGAGGACTGCTCTCCCCCGGTCCTGGGACTGATTATCTTGTTTGCCTTTAATCACAAATCAGCACAAAGATCCTTTGCTGGGTCTGTTTACTGCGTAACTGAGCCCAGTGGCACATCCTTCGAAGGTCTGTGGATGAATAGCTGTAGAGAATAGCACCCTGGAGTCACGGAATGAGAAGCAGACTCACATTCCCACCTTGGGTTTGCATTTACCATTGGGGCTCTTTGATCCTCAGTTTTGTCATCTGCGAAATGGTATTTTTATACCATCTTCCAAGTTTTTTGTGATGATTAAATGATATAAATTAATGTGGGCAAAAAGCAACGCAGTGCCTGGTGCAAAATAGGTGGTTGGTAAATGTCAGATGATTTGTTGGGGGCCCACAAGATGATAGGATCTCCCTAACATTTCACATTAGGACTCTAGCCCACCGTCTCTCCATCATTGTGGGTTTTCTCACCATAGTGCCCCTGCGTTTCTCTATAGATCTGCTTTCACGTAAGAATGATTGAGCCAAACCACAAATATCCCCCATCACCCTTCTGTTACACTCATTCCTCTTTTACTTTCTCAATCCAAAGACAAAAGGATTTTCTTCTGAAGATGATTTGGCCTTCAAAAGCCGAGGGATACATGGAGTCATGACATTCTAGAATGTTAGTACTGTAGAGATCTCCATGTATATGATGAATGTCCAAATCCACACTTCTCCTTTGCATGCTCTGGGGGGTCCTGTGTCATCATATGGTCAGAATTCCTCATCTGCAGGTGCTTCAGTGGACACCCCATTCATACCCTGTGACCATTGCAGTGCAGCCAGCTTAACTTCCAACTGTACTTTTCTTCCCCTGAGGCTTTCTCTGGCCTCAGAAGCCACCTTTGCTCATGTGTAGGGCAGGTCAGAAGAGACAAGGATTTAACACCCCCTGGAAGCAGCCCCCAGCCAGTGGTTGATGGGCGTTGGTGTATAAATACCTCAGTTCCCTCACTGCTCAGGTGGGATAATTCAGAGGACATACCTGTTACTGGCTGCCTTGTCTTTCCTGTCTCACATCCTTGACTTCTTTTACTCTCAGATACTACTTGTACCTGGATCCTTTCTTCAGGGTTCGCTCCTGGGGAAACTTAAACAGTAGGACCTTAGTCTTAGATACAAGAGGAAGCACTGGAGGAAACGTGACCATTCACTCAACAAAAATTTCTAGAAGGTCCATGAGTAAATCACAGAATGGCCCCTGCTTTCAGATGCTTACGTTCTTGGGAAGAGACTTGGACACATTCAAGTTCAGTGTGATGAGGAGCTATGAAAGGAGCTTACTCTCTGGGTTGCTGTGAGAAGTCAATAATGTATATAAAATTTCAAGTGATTCATTAAGATTCAACAAACATTTGTTGCTGCATTTTCTGTTATCTGCTAGGCTCTGGGCTGGCCCAGCAGAGATGCAAAGATGAATAAGATACATCCTCTACCCTTGAGGCACTCACTATATATTGGAGGGGATGGAAGCAGGAAAGGTCATTTCAACACTGTGTGATGTATAATTGCTGGAGGTTTGCATCTAGCTGCAGAGGGTATCATGGGAGCTCAGAGGAGCAAGGCATGGGCTTAGCAATAGTTGTTTTTCTTCCCCTGTGGAATTATCTCTATGGACTTGGATCTGGCTCAAGGCCTGGCATAGAGCAGGTGCTCCATAGATGTTGGCTGAATTGAACTGAGCAGTTCAGTGCAGGAGGAAGAGGCCTCTGACCACATGATTCCTTTGCGCAGCCGAGAAACACCTTTCTCCTTAGATCATTGATCTTGAGGCCCAAGTGGTTTGAACGTTGTCAGTCTCGGTAGATAACTGGGTCAAAAACACAACTTTTTTTTTTTTAAATGCCAGAAAAATTCACATTTATATTCCAAGGTTTAAAAGCATTTAGAGGTGGGGGGGGGAATCAGAGCTGCAGGCTGTTGGTCATGCTTGGTGATATTTAATCAGTTTGTTGAGTCGTAATTGAGAAGACAGCTCCAATGGCACATAAATTCCAACGATCAAGTCAAAGCCAGTGAGTCTTCCTCATTATTTATCTTACAGTAGAGATAACCTCTTCATTATTGAAATATAATTGCCAAATGTGATAGCTAATATTATAACAGAATCAGCAACATGAACTCAGCATTGGGAAAGAAATTTCTAATAGTGCTTTTTATGCCTGCAAAATTAGTGTTCGGTGTCAGTCCTACCACAGCATTAATTGCGGGCTGAGGCTCCACGAGAGACCAGCCCCAGCTGCCCTGCTCTCCAGCAAGGGGGTTCTCTTTGAATCCCCTGGATCTGGAAGGTAGCCTGATGCGGTCTGCGCCTGGAAGGCAAGAAGCTTTGTTTTAGCCCACGTGAGCTATTCTGTCTAAAAGAAGTGATGAGTTCCGAGAAAGGTGTGGGGATATGCGGTGCGAAAAGATGAGTCCCCACAAAGCTAACAGGCTGGTAGGGTGGTGGGATGCTGAGATAGGTGATAGCAGTAGAATACCAGGTGCTCGGTGCCTGGAGGCCTCACACGTCTTTATCTTTCACCTTTGTTGCCCCCAAACCACTTCAGGCTCATCTTTCAAGATGCAGCTCAAGTCTCACTTCTAAGAATTCCCTTTTGAGCCTTGAGGCTGGTTTGAGGGCGGTATTCCCTTGGCATTCCTTACCTTTCAGCACTTCCTTCTAACCCCATACTTCAGTAGTATGCTGTCTCTGTTTCCACATCCCTCGATCCCCCTCTCCCAAGACTGAGAACTTGAGCAGAGTGGTTGGATCTCATGGTCTTTGTCTTCTCAACTCCTAGCACGGAACCAGTACGTCGTACAGAACACAATACATAGAAAGTGATCAATAAATATTCCCTGAAATCATAAAGAAATGAGAAGCGGGAGGAAAGTGATTGCTGAACAAAGTAAAGGGAGAAGTCCTCTTTGAGGGCTTTCTGGAAGAGGTGACTTTCGAATAGGAACGTGAAACATAGGGAAGGTGATTTGACCTTTCCCAGCAGAGTCAGCAGTTGAGGGGAAATGGCTCCCCGGGTAGTTTAGAAGTATAAGAGTTGCACTTTGGAGGGGGTGGGCTGTTTTACTTTGTGTCCTCCACTGATAGCCTTTTTCCTTCCCCTTCACCCTTAGAAGGTTCAGTATGAGGCCCAGATCAGTGTGGCCAGACGGCTGCCCTGACTTCACTCATGCCGCCTGCCCTGCCGCCTCCCTGTGCCAGGCCCTGGACTAGGCCCCTGCTCGTAGCGAAGGCTCCAGCCCTTGGAAGAGTTTACATCTTCTGCAGGAGCAGGCAGCGGCATCATAGGCAGAGGCAGCAGGTTTCACAGAGACGTGCAGGTATGCAGGGAAAGTAGGAGGTCCAGAAAATGCCTCTGAGTATTTTTTGTAGCATCTTTGCTTTATTTCCCCACGAGTTCCCTCCCAACTACTGCTGCAAAATACAGAGCTCTCCAGGAGAAATCCAAGTGAGGAGGTTGCACTAGCTCATCTCTAAAATCCTGCCAGCCCTGTCTTTCTAAGGCTGCTGATCTGAAAGTCTGGCTAAAAAAGTCAACGAATAACACGTGGATTAGCTTGGTTGGAGCGATTCGCCTTCATTCCTCACTCCCTGCCCCGCTCAAATCACATTTCACATATTAAACTCATTCTGAGTAGAAAGAGGAGGTTGGGGGAAGGTCTCTGGGAAGCAAGTAAACATATTCCAAGTAATCTCCCTCTGGCCACTCTTTCGTCTTGAGACAGAGATAAGCACATTGTTTCAATCAGCCCTGCGTTCCATTTCCTTATCTTAAAACTGTCTTCTGCCACATTATAAATAATCAGCTTACTGGTGAGCCATGCCAGGCATGTGTGTGTGAGTGAGTGTGTGTGTGTGTGTGTGTGTGTGTGTGTGTGTGTGTGTGAGATGTGTCTAGGGGTAGCAGATGGGGTCCAGGCAGCAGCCTCAATCCTTGAGCAACCCAAATGAATGAAGTGTCCCCCGGCCTCTCACACCAAGTAGGTGGCTGTTGGCAGGAGAGCCTTAACTTAGGGTGGCCATATAATTTGTTGTCCAAACTGGGACACTTGTCATAGTGAATGGCATCACTGTTAATAATTACACTGGGACAACAGGCACAAACCAGAATCATCCCAGGCCAACAGGAACATGTGGTCATCCTAGCTATAGGGCTCAGGTGGAAGAAACGCCTAGTGTTAGGCGTTCCAGCATTCAGCCAGCCAACAAGATTTCATTTCAAGGTCATGCAATCCATTCCCCCCCACCCCAGGCTTGAAACTGCCCCACAGCATTCACCCCAGTGGTTTCCTAGCCCCAGCTCACAGTTCCCCAAGGTTGAGGACCATTGTTTCCCCAGCAGGATCTGCTACATCATTTGAGGAACCCAGTGCACGACGAAAATGCAGGGCTCCATGTGCAAAGATTAGTAAGCATTTTAAGGCAGCAGCAACAGAGCACTGAATCAAGCGTAGGGCCTTCTGAGCCCACGGCCCTGTAGGGTTCCACAGGCCCCTCAGCCCGTGGACCTGGTCCTGCTCCCCAGGCAGCCTGTGCCATGTTTGAGCAGCTCTGACATAGGATATATATTGATGCTTTTGCCTGCTTTCTTGCCTGCTTGCTTGCTTGCTTCAGTCATTATTTCTAATTTAGCTTTTTGCATATGGAATATGTTCACATTGTTCAAACAACATAAAATGGTATATGATGAAAAAGTTTTACTTCCAACCCCTCTCCCCACCTCCTTCCCACCCAATTCTCAATATTCCTCACTCCCTTCCCATAGGTAACCACTTTTTAGTTTCTGGGTATCTTTCCAGGATTTCTCTTTGGAAATATAAATACATATTCTTACATTTCTCCCGTTTTTAAAACCCCAAGGTTGCATACTAAACAGATCTTCTGTGCCTTGTACAGAAAATTCTTCCTGATATCCACTAACTAGCGGTTTGTTTCAGTAAAGGTGCCCCTACCAATCCCCCCTGCTTTGGAACCACCCAGAACAAGGGCAGTTTTTCATCCCTGGCAAAGTCCTCCAGAGATACGAAAACAGAGACTAGTTCTCCAGCCACTCCACCTTTTCCAGGCTCACCTTCTTTTATCCAGACTCTTCCTTCTGCCCTTCCTCACAGGGTCTGAGGTCTGGACTTCCCTCATTTGTCTGTGACTTTCTGTGTGTGGGGGCCTCACAGTTGGCCAACTGATCCACCAGGAGTGGTCTGCCCTGCTTAGAACAGAGAGAAATTGATCCCCCCATCATTCTAATCACCCAACCTCTGTGGGTCCAGCTTAGTAGTAATAATAGCTCCCGTGGGAGTATCCTCTGTGCCACGAACCAAGTGTGCACCTGCAAACATCACTTTCACCCTCATGACAACTCTATATGTAGGAGGTCTACTCCTTTACAGTTGAAGCATCTGAGGTTCAGGGAGATAAACCAGCAAGTAGCAGTGAAAGGAAGGATCCAAACTCAGGTCTGTCCACCTCTTGACCTTGCTTTGGACCATCTCCCCTCTCAATCACCTTGGGGTCTCTTGGTGACCCCCAGTATGGGGCTGGCAGCTGAATGCTTCCCCCTAAGAACTTCCTTACACACATGCTATTAACTATGAAATTTCATCCAGCTGTTTTTTCTGGGCCTGCTGAGTACTGTCTCTCTCATGATCTGTCCTGTCATTTAATAGTCCCTACCTTGACTCTCAAGGTACGCTCATCCATTTTCATGCTTTAAATACCAACCAAATTCATATCTTCAGCCCAGGTCTCTCCTCTATAAACTCCAGACTTCTATCTCCAACTATCTGTTGACATCTCTAGCTAGATGTGTGGTGAGCCTCTCAAATTAACAAAACTAAAACAAAACTCATAATCAGGACCCCAAATCCTGTATCTCCCCAAAGTCTTCCCCATCTCAGTAAATGAGACTGTCCACTTGCCCAAGTTAGAAACCTAGGACATCTTTGATTCCTGCCTTTCTTTCAGTTTCCATGTCCAAATCACTAACAAGTCCTATTGGTTCCACCTCCAAAAATGTATCCCCAATCCATCTTTCTCTCTATCTGTAATCATAATTCAAGACCCCGTGGTCTCTCACCTGAACAGGCTGTCCTGTTCACTCTTCTGCCTCTTTCCATTCTTGTCTCCTACATGGTAGGTCTTTGAAAGACATAAATTAGAACATTGTTATATCCCTGTTTAGACCCTTCCATGGCTTCCCTTCATTCCTAGAATAAAATCCAGAGTATTTGCCATTGTCCACATGACTCTCCAACGTCTATGGTTCAGTCAGGCTCCTTCTTACCACTCCATCTGCCCTGCCCTAGCCACACTTGCAGGTCCTTGGCACATCAAGCTTGTCCTTGCCTTTGGCCTTTACACATGCTTTTCCACTTTTTAGAAAGCTCTTCCATCTACCTTTGGCATTCTTTGCCCCTCTCATTCTTTAGGTCTCAACCTAATTGTCACCTTCTCAGAGAGGCCTCTTCTGACAACCTGATCTGAGGGAACACCTTGGTGTCCTCCCTCAAGGGTCCTGTTAATTTACATTTATTATAGCACCATGGTCATACATTTTTGGTTGTGTGCTGTGTTTTCTGTGTATTGTCCATCTCCTCATCAGACCATAAGCTCCATGAGGACAGGAACCATGTCTCTTCCACTCACCATAGTATCTCCAGCAGTGAACCCATCACTCGACGCACAGCTGACTCTCAAATACTGTGGAATTCTTTCCGCTCTTTTCTTTGGTTCTTTCTCATAATAGACCTTACTAGAAAGCTGCAGTATAAAATTTTCTTACCTGCTGTTTTAATTGAATAGTTTTTGCACTGTGGAGGAGTTGAACAATAAAGATGTCGCTTAGAACGAACACACACACACACACACACACACACACACACACACACACACACACACACAC